>NC_047661.1:25226103-25526103 GCF_011762505.2 Arvicanthis niloticus
GACAGTGTTTGCCACAAAACTGTGAGGACCTGATCTTGAATCCTCAAAACCTGTATCCATCCAGATGCAGTAACTTTGACCTGCAGCCACAACATTCCTATAACAAGAGGGTAGAGACGGAAGACTCCCAAAACTCAGTGGACAACCCACCTTGTCTGTGCAGTGGCCAACAATGAAGAGACTCTATCTCAAAGAATGGAAGATGAAGTCTAATACCCAAGGTTGCCGTCTGGCCTCCACATATGTGGTTACACACACATACATACATACATACATACATACATACACACACACACACACACACACACACACTATAATTATGCACATACGCACTTAACACACATAAACACAAACTCAAAACAATATAAGTCCAAAACCCAAGCAATATTCTGTACATCTCATTCACCATGAACTTTCAAATCCAAAGCCCTTCATTCAGAAAGCTCATCTCTATTTTGAAACTAAGCTTTCAATTTGAAAACAAATAAAGAATTATTTCAAAGTTCTTAAGTACACCTTCTATTTAATGTTAACTATAATGGGATTCACAGCCATAGAAATAACATGACTCCCTCTCCCTTGCTCTGCTCTCAGTGCCAACAATACTGAAGTCTAAAGCTGAGCTTCTCATGAGAAATTCTTTCTTTCTTCTTCTTTTTACAGCCACTGGTATTTTATCTGATGAAATATTTGAATTCAGAAGACCTTGTGCTACAGATTCATAAAGAAGGTTTCATTTTGCTTTTGAATTTAGAACCCATACCCAATGGATTCCCACAATATTACATGTATTAACGATCTACAGAATCAAAAAGAGCATCAGCTCCTTGCCCCTCACCCCATCTTTTGTCACATCCCAAAAGAAAGCGTCTCTTTCCATGTTGGATCGCTTATTAGCATCACATTAGGCAAAGCCCCTAGGGAGGAAGAAGTGTCAACTGCTCTGCTTTTGAGTAGCTGAAACTCTGAATTTTTCTTAGGACCAAACCAACCTGTCAGAGGCTCCACAGTGGGAACATCCAGGTAGACTGGGGCCTCCTGAAAATAGCAAAGCTCTGATAGAGAAGTTATTTCTAAAGATGCAGAAAATGGTACTATTTGGTCCAGATAATAACAAGATTAAAATAAGTCGACTAAATAGCTCCTCTTTTATGCAGAAGTGTACAAAAATGTACAGAATTTTATGGTATGGATTCAAAGAAGAGTTACACATCACTTTACTCATCTTGTATTTTTATCCCTAATTTCTTGGTAAACTTAGAACTAAGACCATTTCTGTAAAGCAGCTGTCTCTACCTTTCAATATTTTGCTGGTGGCTGAGGAACTAAAATTGCACAGAGAAGAACATGGACCTTCCACTCTGCCAGTGTGAATAATAGTATAGGCCTTGGCATGTGGTCCTGTACAAGATACACAATTCTACATTCTATGCCAAGGTGTTAGTTAGCTCTGTAAAAAGACACACCACCCATGAATGAAACTGGTAAGAATGAACTAAACTCTCTGTAGACTCATCAATGGTACAGGGGCATGAAACAGAAACTGAGATAAAACAGAGACTCCAGAATCATGGTGAAGAACATGATCAGCTGCTACATCAATAAAGTTTGCGTGGACCTTGAGAGATTGGTTCTAAACAGATATATGGAAGAGCAGTGACCTACAAAAGTCAACTCTGAAACCAAAGTACAACTAGAGACTGTCCTTCCAAATGACTTTTATTATTCAGTTGTGACAGAGAGTGTGATTTACTTCAGTGTGCACAAAGACATAAAAGGGTGGTTGAATATGTAAAACTGTAAGTATATAGACTTATTCATAGGAAAGTATTCTATGTATCAATGGGAAAATATGTGTAATTCAATCAAGGATGCTGGGATAACTGAATATGAATACATGTTTTTCACTATATATACACAAATTAATTCAATGAGTACCAGTGACTTGTCTGCAAAAAAAGAGAAAACTTTATGTGTAGCTGAGATCCCGTGGACTTTTCCTTATCTGGTTTAGCATGTTCATTGGTGTCTTCCTTGTTCAACTAAAGTTTGAATGGTCCTGTTGGTGAGACTTTTTTGTGTGTAGCTTCTGCTGTTACTAGGAGACACAGTCTCACAGCAAACTCCCTTATTCTCTGGCTCTTACACTCTTTCCACCCTCTCTTGTGCAATGTTCCCTGAACCTTCTGTGCTGGAGCCTTTTGTAATATACCTGTTAGGAATGGGCTTCACAACTCTGCATTTTGATTGGTTGCAGCTTCTGTAATAGTCTCCATCTGTTACAAAAGAGAGGTCTCCTTGTTGAGGGTGAAGGCTACACTTGTTCGTGGGAATAAAGATAAACTGAGTAACATTGGAAGAAAGAGAGGTTATCATCTCCACAGAAGAGCACAACAATTGGCTGTTCAATGACAAATGATCAGCCCTGAAAGCGTACACTCAGATAACATTATACAGGCAAAACAGGGTATAATTAGTAATGAATATTCAAATACATATATTCATCCAACAAAAATTAATGAAAAAAGAGGCCATGATTTTGAAAGAGAGTGGGGAGAAATATATGGAAGGGTTTGAAGGAATGAAGAGGGAGGAAGAAATGTTCTAATTAAATTTTCATCTCAAAAATAAACCAAAACAAAACTGAGTTTTCAAAAATAGCTTAAGAAAGGATTTTATATATAAGATTCAAAGGGCATAAATATTTTTAATTGTATTAGCAATTTCAGTGACTGGAAGTTGGAGGTACATGTGTGACACATGTTGCTCAAAAAATAAATGTATAAGTTCCACATTACCCAAAGAGGAGTTTCATGTTTCATGACAAAAGAGCCTTATTCTAGTCCACCAGAGTGCCCAGTCCCAACACTAGGGGTCCAAAATTGTGTGCTGAGGAAATGAATGAATACAGGACAGAATAAGCCAAGCTCTGAATGGAGATGAAGGAACCTATAAACAGGAGAAATTCAGACAACTACCACCTACCCTTGAACTTACCTAGATATTTGTTTAACCAGCTCAACTCTCTGCTGCAGTCTAGATGTAGAATATCCTTCAAAAGCCCATGTTTTATAGACTTGGTCTGCACAGCAGCACTGTTGAAAAGTAGTGGGAAAATTGAGAGGGGAGACCTTTGTAGGAAGGTCCTTGGGTCTTTGAAGGCATGTCCTAGAAGATGAATACAGGGCCCTTGCTGCTCACTGGCTTGCAATTGAGGGAGCTGTTTAGCTCTGCCACACACACTCAACATATTCTTCTTTGCCATAAGCCCAGTGCAAAAGAAGACACTGAGTTGTGAAAAGGCGCCAACATCACTGTTTTATAAGCACATTCACTGTCTCGGGTATTCTGTTATACTGTTGAAAGCTAGTTTAATGTCTCATCTCTGGAAAAAATACAAATTTTCCAGTCCCAGAACCCTCAGCACTCAGCTAGAGTACTTTCATCTTGCTTCAGGTTCCAGAAGTCAATACTACTCTGTGGATTAAGCTAGACATCACCTGGAGAAGTGATACTAATACCAATCCATGACAGAATGTCAGTAGGTAGCCCACACAAATCCTCACGTGTGTGTGGCATGTATTATTATCATTTTCACTCTACGGATGAGAAAAGTAAGATTCATAAAGTTTCTGATGGTTCAGGATGTAGTGCAGTTGAGAGAAGGTTTGCCTAATGTGGGAAGTCCTGGATTCAACCTTCAAGCACCACATAAATTGGGAATGTGTGTACATGCCTGAAATTTCAGAACTAAGAAGAGGAAAGGGGGATGATAAGAAGTCCAAGGTAATCCTCAGCTATAGAGAGTTTAAGGTCAGTCTGTGCTATTAGAGACCCTGCAGATAGATAGATAGATAGATAGATAGATAGATAGATAGATAGATAGATAGATAGATATGGTAGATGGATATGGTAGATGGATAGATAAATAGATTTGATGTTACTTAACCAACACTATAAAGCTAATAGAAAATGAAATAGATTTGAATGAGGTCTGTGTAACCAATCATAGATTCTTCCTGTGGCAGATCAAGAAGGAGGCAGAGGAGCTCCCACAGTTCCAAAGGATGGATTTCATTTCATTCCTCAAGAGTGACCTAAACCCTGAAACCAGTGTGCTTGAGCAGAGTCTTAGTGACCACCATGGAGAAGGTTCCCTGAAACAGGCAGGCTTTATCACCACAGACATCTAGTGCATGAGAAAGTTTTTTTTTTTTTTTTTTCATTTAATGACTTCTGTAAAATGGAAATAAATTGCTGTGAATTAAAGGAAAAGACAGGCCTTCTAAAGGGAAACCTAAGAAAAATAAGAGACGACCCGAAGGAAAAAGGAGAACAGGAGACAAACACCAGATTATTATTTGAAAGCTGTTACTCCGCAAAATGGGGCCTGGGGCTCTCGAGTCTGTGAAAAGTAGGTGTGAAGCAATGAGAGACTCTGCCAGTAGACAGAGTGAAAGCAGGCAGCTACAACAGAGCCTTCCATTGTTTGAGCCTCCTCTAGCCCATAGACTGAGAACTGACAGCCAGACTGTAAATGCTTTCCAGCGCCTTTCGTTTATGTTCTTTGTAACGCAGGTAGAAAGTGGAACTTCCCTGTTCCCTCTCTTTACCCTTCAGTTAAGTCCTACTTTCTGGTTTCCTCATGTTCTGCACCAGCCACCAGTTTGCAGATACTTAGCAACACTGCTGGGCGTCTTTCTTTGCCTGGTTTTTATTTTTCACATTTACATATTGACCACTCTCAACTCCCACCTCCCTCCAGCCCTGCCCACCTTCTGCACAAATCTACCTCTCAAGTTTACAATGATTTGTTCTGTTTTGTGACCCGACAAAATCAGTCATGGCTGTCTGTGTGACTTCGGGTTTGGAAACATCCAATGGAGTCCAGTTCCATCTCAAAGACCATAATTCCCTCTTCCATAATCTATCCATAGCCAATAGTTCAGAGATAAAGGGGAGGTCCAATGGGCCCACACCTTTTCTTTGACTCATCTTGTGTAGCCAAAAGCAGCTAACCATAATTATGTGAATTATAATCATAACTTCACATAATTGTGTGAAAGTATATTGAGTTTTAGGACTAGTATTTCATAGTCCTTTGCCCTTCAAGTGTTTCCATACTTTCCAAACCGTCTTCACAGTTGTTTTTGATCTCTTCCTTTTACTACATCAGAACTTGTACTACCTAAAGGAAGGAAGCTTCAGATAGTTCATCTATTGAAACTTTCATTTTTTTCTTCCAGTAAAATGAAACAACTATAAGCTCTGCATCTTCAGCACCACACAGGATTAATATAATTTCACTCATAACTCAAACTCTCCTATCAGTTTAACCAACTGTTTCCATGGTGTCTTAGTTACTGTTTCATTTCTGTAAAAAGACATCATAACCAAAGCAATTTACAAAAGGGAACCTTTAATTGGGGTTTGCTTTCAGTTTCAAAGGTCCATGACCATCATGGTGGATAGAGTGATACAGACAGGCATAGTGCTGGAGTAGTGTCTGAGAGTTCACATCCTGACCCATTACAGGGAGCAGGCAAAGAGAACACTAACTGGGAATGGTATGGGATTTTAAGAACCTCAAAATCCACCCGAAGTGACACACCTCCCCAAAGATGCCATACCTCCTAACCATCTCCTAAAGAATCCACCAACTGGGGATCAAGCATTCAAATATATGAGCCTATGGGGACCATTCTTATTCAAAATATCACATCCATCCATCTGGAGCCATGTGATTCTTCCTGTAACCTCTGCTCCAGCAGGAATATGAGGGTTCCTTGTTATCCATCCTCAGCTATAACAAACCTGTCACACTGAACATCAGTAATGTGACATCTTATACTCACTGATTGCCAAATACTGGATAGAATGCCATCTTATATTCGTGGACAGATTCTGTAATAGTCACTTTTGTCTGCTGAACACAATAAAAAGTCCTTATAAAGAATTATTTAGATCAGGTTGGTCTGAGGACATATCTGGTAGAAACTGCACTGATAGCATTAAGTAATGTGGTAAGAGTCATCTTAAGGTGGTTGAGCTTACTTCCTAGGGGTGGGCTCTGGAGAAGTCTAAGTGAATACAAAGTATCCATTGTCTCTCTGTTCTTGACTATAAATGTGACTTGTTACTTTGGATTTCTTTCTTGACTTCCCCACAATGATGGACTATAACCTGGAGTTATGAGCTAAAATAAACTCTTTTTTCCCTAAGTTGCTTTCTGCCAAGAACAAAAGTTAAATCTCACTTGTCATAATTAAGGTAAAGAACATTTGCTCATGAGGACAGAAGCTGGAATGGTTCTTTTTTTCCTTTATTAGATATATTCTTTATTTACATTTCATGTTATTCTCCTTTCCATGTCTTCTCTCAGGAACTCCCTATCCCATCCCCCAGCCCCTGCCTCTCCACCACTCACCCACCCACTGCTGCCTTCTTGTCATGGCATTCCCCTACACTGGGGCTTCAAACCCCCTCAGGCCCAAGGGCCACTTATGTCCAACAAGGCCATCCTCTGCCACATATGCTGCCGGAGCCATGGGTTTCTTCATGTGTACTCCTTAGTTGGTGGTTCAGTCCTGGGGAGCTCCAGGGGATCTGGTCAGTTGACACTGTTGCTTCCCCCATCTGTATGCAAACCCCCTTAGTTCCTTTAGTCCCTTCTCCAACTCCTCCATCAGGGACCCCATGCTCAGTCCAATGGTTGGCTGTGAGCATCTGCCTCTGTATTTGTCAGACTCTGGCAGAGCCTCTTAGGAAATAGCCATATCAGGCCCCTGTCAGCAAGCACTTCCCAGCATCTACAATAGCATCTGGATTTGGTGACTGTATATGGGATGGATTCTCCAGGCAGGGCAGTCTCTGGATGGCCTTTCCTTCAGTCTCTGCTCTACATTTTATCTCCTGTGAGTATTTTGTTCCCTTTTCTAAGAAACACTGAAGCATTCACACATTGGTCTTCCCTCTTCTTAAGCTTCACATGGTCTGTGAATTGTATCTTGGGTATTTTGAACTTTTGGACTAATATCCACTTATCAGTGAGTGCATATCATGATTGTTCTTTTGTGACCGGGTTGCCTCACTCAGGATGATATTTTCAAGTTCTATCCATTTGCCTGTGAATTTAATGAAGTCATTGTTTTTAATAGCTGTGTAAATGTATGACATTTTCTGTATCCATTCCTCTCAGAAATTAAAGACTTTTTAGAATTTAATGAAAATGAAGGCACAACGTACCCAAACTTATGGGACACAATGAAAGCAGTGCTAAGAGGAGAATTCATAGCTCTGGTTGCCTCCAAAAAGAAACTGGAGAGAGCATACACTAGCAGCTTAACAGTGCACCTGAAAGCTCTAGAACAAAAAGAAGCAAATATACCCAAGAGGAGTAGATGGCAGGAAATAATCAAACTCAGGGCTGAAATCAACCAAGTAGACACAAAAAGAACTATACAAAGAACCAACAAAACCTGGAATGGTTCTTTTAACCCTACATTGTTACTGCCTGAGCTGATATGAGCTTTGAAGTTCATTCATTCATTCATTCATTCATTCACATGTAACAATATTTGCATGGCCTTGTTATGGACCTAATTGTAGATGTTAGCACAATGAATCAGGAAAAATCCCTTTGCAGCAAAATGTATGATGTATAAGGAAACTAATGTGAAAATATAAAATACAGTGTCAACTAACAGTGATCTCATAAAGAAAGGCTGAATCTCTTAGTTGGTTGCTGACACACTATCTCCCAATGCTCTTCCATCCTGTCTCACTTTATGCATCCTGCAATCTGACATGCCATCCCCCAAACTTCTGTGTGTCACCCTTATTTCTGTGTCTTATGTAACATAGAGACATCTCACTGTTTACATTCCTGAATCCTCCACTGTTCAATATACTTCTGTGTCTTCCCCAACCATATCGAGAAAAAACTTTCAGTTGCAAAGTCTGCAGAACCTGAGCTGCCACATCAAAGAAGGAGATGTATTTGTTTAGAAACTGAGCATAAAACCAACGTTCTAGTTAATTCTTCTCTCTTCTTCCATCTTCATCCTCAGACTGGCTTTCTTCACTTGAAGATGATGGCAACCATTCTTCATCACCTGCATACCAGAGTGTTGGGTCATCCTAACAGCATCACAACCACTGAAATAAGCACCAAGAAAGATCATTGGTGGATGGTTATAGTTACTTTGCATGGACCAAGGAACATGGGAGTCCACTTGATGCTGGCACTTCTTCTAAATATGAAAGACTGGCTCATGAGGAACTGTGGTGGCTTCTACAGCAATCCTCTTCTGCATCTAAAACAATGCCTTTGGAGGCTTTCTGTCTTATTCTATAGAACACAAATTTTTGCCTTCATCTTCTCTTATTTATTTAAAAACTACATTTAAACATGTCAAAAGATAAGATCCATTGCACAAGCAATCTCAGTGAGGAACTTAGACATTGTCGGCTGATTTTGTATCTATATATTTGGTGGGAGGGTGTTCATGTCATGGTGTGTGTGGAGCTTTCTATTATGGGCATCCTTGGAATTGAATTCAAGTTGACAGACATGGTGGTAAGTACAGTTAGCCACCAAGATGTCTCACCAGCCCCCACCTGTTTGTCTTTACAGTTTTTTATAAAATTGAGTTAAATTTGATCTGTATAAAAAAACTATCAACTTCTTTGCCTCTGTTTTGTTACTTTGTCTTCTTGGTCATTGAATGTGTTTTTAAAACTTTTTCAATTCCATAATGCCTGTGTTGAAAGATATGAGCAACCTTAGAAACTTGCCATGCTAAGAAATTCATCTGGTGAGTTATAGTTGTGTGATTCAGGGAAAATCAGAAAACACAGAGCTAATGCATAATGCCTAAATTACAGAATACATATTGCTATATCCATAGATTAGAGGATCACTCAGCCTTAATGATGCTGTATCCATAGAGAGCATTACTCATCTTTCATCACATATGCTGCTTCTTACAGTAGATGGGAACTAATGCAGAGACCCACAACTGGACAATTGCACAGGGAGAGAGCTTGGAATAACCAACTCTAAATGGGATATCTTCATCAGACTCTTCCCTCAAGGCTCAGGAACTTAAGTGGAAGAGGAGGCATAAAGATTTTAAGAGCTAGAGTGATAGATAGATAGATAGATAGATAGATAGATAGATAGATAGATAGATACTCCAGGAAAACAGTGTCTTCAGGATACACAGGACTGATACACACATGAACTTATAGAGACTGTGGCAACATACAGAGGACCTGCACAAAATGGATAAAATTCCAGCACTAAGAAGTTGACACAAAATCCCACTGCTAGCCAAGAAGCTATCTGCAGTTGATACCTGCTGAGAACAAGAAATTGAGTTTTCTTCAATGGGGTATCACTAAAAATATCAATAACACTCCAGGTCAGGCCCCATGCCCAGGAGTAGTTGTCCAACACAAAACAAGCTCCATAGCTTTTTTTGTACTTTGTGTTTGGGGTTTTTTGTTTGTTTGTTTGTTTTGTTTTACTTACATTTTTAAAAGATGGTTTCTTTGTTTTGAATCTCATTTTTGGTTTTTGTTTTGTTTTCTGGAGGAAAATAAATAATGTGAAGTTATTTATGGGTAAGAAGTAGAGAAAGCTGATCAAAATATATTGTATGAAAATTTTTTAATAAAAAAAGGCTAAAGTCATGGCCCAGTGTGTGTAAAGCATTTGTCACACAATCACAAAGAAGGACAAGAATTTGGATCCCTAGCACCCAGCTGAATGCCAGGTATGGGAGCCTGCCTGTAATCTCAGCATTTGGTAGGGGGTGACAGAAGATCTTGGGAGCAAGCTAGATAAGGAGATGAGCTGAAATAGTGACTTCGGGGTTCAAGTGAGAGCCCTGCCTCTGTTGGGCCTTGGACAAGGTAACTCCATTTAACCTGTTACCTTCAGTCACGTAGGACACAGGTAGAGGGCATGGTTAACAAGTCTCTACCTCCAGAGATTTAAATATTAATGAATTATCAAAAGGCCAGGGGCGTAGCTAATTAAGTTATTCCCTCCCCTTTCTCCCTTCCCTACAAGACTGGTCTCCCCTGGCTTTTGGCGGGGGAAGCGCGTACTAGTTGCGCCCATTCACCATACCATGAACAATAAAAGCTTTGGAAAACAGGACTCCACGTGTCCATGGTCTCTCCGCCTGATTCCCAGCTTTTGGAACCCTGGAACCTTGCCGATGCAGCCGCCGGCCCGCCCACCGACAGCTGCGTGAATGTGGGATCCTCCGCTGGCAGCTCGGGAAGCCCTGGTGCCGGACCACCCTGAGACTCTGTCTGTCGCCGGACTCCCCCCCCCCCCCCGCCCTCGAGATTTCTTCCTCACGTGCCTCAATAGAGAAGATGGTGATCTGTTAGGAAGACAAACAACATTACCTCTGACCTACACACACACATGCATACATGTACACTAAGCTGTGCACACATGTGCAACCACACAAGTGAACACATATACATATACTATACACCTGAATATATCCAAAACAGTAATTCATGCTAAAATAAAAATAACCATTAGGGAAGTGAGCTGCAGGCAGCATAAAGTGCATGGGCCTTCTAACATCTGTAAAGAGTGTCCAGGTTTTTTTGCCCTCAATCTTCATGCTGACTGTGCTGTCACAGGAGAATCAGGAAAGTCATACTGGCTGCAGTCACCAAGAACTCCCTATGTTTTGTTGGATAAAGTAACCAAAAGTTGATTTTCAACTAACAAGGAAGTTACAGTTTTGGCCTACAGAATTTAATGTTCTAGTTTGTCTTGAAAACTTCAATAACACTGTGGTATGTGCTGCCTAGTGTGTGTGTGTGTGTGCAGGTTTGTAGTGTTTTAGGTATGTCACTTTTAAATTTTGATTTTAATGTCGTGAGGAAAATAGGGAATCATATCGAAAAGTCACTATGCTGTTCCTTGATAGTCACAAGCCCATATGTCTCAGAAGAATGTTGCTTTTCTGGTGTTCGGTTTGCTTGCTTTTGTGAGACCAGGTCTTGCCAAGCAAATGGCCTTGAACTCACAATCTTCCTGCCTCAGTTTGCAGCATGTTGGTGTCACCAGCTTGCCTTGTTGCACACACACAGCTCTCCTACCTCAGCCTCCCAGATGCCAGAGTCACAGGCAACCCCTGTCATTTCCAGCAGTATCTTATTATGACGTCCTCTAGCATAAACCCTTTGACGTAAAATGATTAAAGACACAAACTAATCATTTGGCTCTTTAACATATAGAACATTGCTTTTTGCCCATCTTTTAAGACATTGTTACTACACTTTAGTTAGTGCACTATTCGAGTAAACATATACTTTGTACTCTGGTAAGTGATGTTTTGTGAGTTTCGATTTTTCTGAATGCAATACTGTAGAGTAGAAAACATACTATAGAGAATCTCTATCTTGCTGAAAGTATTTTACAAACCAAACCACACACACACACACACCCTTTAGTTTTGGAATGAGTGGGCTAGAATGTGAACAGTTTCAGCTGGCTTTTCAAGCTGTCCTTGAGAAGATTCTGCTGTATCCATTGTATGCTCTGATTCATTCAGTGAGATTCTAAGATCTCAATTTTGAACAAAAAAAAGAAAAGTAGAGGAAACTCCTTTCACTGCATGGTGCTGTGTGAGATGGCTGAGGTAAAAGGCAGCTTGAATTATTACAGACCATCGGAATTAATGGATTCATCCAGGTGGCAAGGGCGCCACCCTCACTGTACCTGGTTGACCATGCAAGCTGTGCTTCGGGTCAGTGTTCGCCCTCCACTGATGTTTGCTTCCCCCCTTCAGAGCTTCCTGGTGTCCACACCTCTCCTGTCTTCTGACACTCTTGTTCTCCAGATTCATTGTCAATCCCTGTTTTCTTGAAATCAGTCATGATTCAACAACCAGTTATTAAATTTTATTGTTTTCAAGTCTCTGCTCTTTTTTGTTTTATCATTTTGTTTCCTTGGCGTGTGTACTAGGAAACATCTTTCTCGTTCTATTTGAGTTTTGGAATGAACATTACTCTGAAACCAGTATATAAAAAGAACCTGAAATCAAGGCCTACGTACGAGCAACTCAGATAAATGCTTCAGTCACTTTTATTATACCACACAGCTATGTGACTGACTTATTTTTTCCACCATCCACCTCAAATAATCAATGCATATCCTACAGCTCTGACCCTTACCTGCTGCACACCATAACATATCTTTCCAGTGGCCATTGCCAAGGGACCACTGCATTCGCCGTAAATCAAGAAAGATAAAGTAACTCAGGGTTGAGATGACTTAGAGATGAGAATCTGGGTCATCCCACCAAGAAAATGAGCCAGGGAAGCTGGTTTTGGACAGAGCTAAGGGAAATTTAAGCTGGAGACGAGAAAGGAAGTGCAGAGTATTAACTGTGTTCCTGAGACCAGGTTCGGTAGCCAGGACTGCACATAGCTTGCTTCACTGACATTTTGGCTGGAGATTTTTACATGATGGCAGATGGCCATTGCCTTAAAGAAGATGCTGCGCCCATGAAACGAACTTCTCATGAGAACAGAATAAATACATCATGTTCTCCCAAAACAGAGGCCCTATGTTATAGAGCAGAGACTGCAGTGCAGATCTGTATCAGACAGAATTTACACACAGCCTCAGAGAAATCTACTTTCTCAGAAACTCGGCTGCTTGATAAGTCTGGCTTGCTGTGTTTCCAGTAAGCCCTGTTACCGAAAATGGATAAAGAATGTGGGGTTTAATAGGTTTCTCTAGTTAATAGACATTGACCACCTATTTTTTCACATGACATAACCATCCTCACAGAGTCAGGACACATTGGCAACTCTTAACAGTGTGATGTACACAATAGAATCACTCTTCATTAAGATGAGGACATTTAGGGATGTCCTTCTGCCTATTGTCACCACTGAGAACACCAGCTGTGACAGCTCTGGCAACAGAGGAGTGGTAATCAAGACTAGTGGAGGAATTGAAAGCTGGATTTCAGAAACTTCAATGAACAAGCTTTCTTTGTTTTCAATTCAGTAGGATTTATTTAAACAAGGAATTACAGACCACCACTCAAGAATCAACCAGCTCCCAGAACAGAGAGGGCTCTGAAAATTTGGCCCAACAGTGTAATCAAACAGCATTTTCAGAAAATCATCTGTGATCTAGAAAACAATTTAATCGGCTACAATCTAGTCAATCAGCTATCAATTGGCCATAGCTAAACTAGTTAATTGTTCACAGCCCAATTAATTCACTGGCTACAGTACCGTCAATACCAACCAAAGCTGTTCCTGCCATTACACTGTGCGCTGGTTTGATCTCTTGGGCTCCATGCAGATGCCTAGTCCAAATCTAAGGCTCCTACAGCCAGGAGTGGTTGTTCATGGCTGTAATCCCAGCATTCAGGAGGCTGAGACAAGAAAACTGCTGTAAATCTGAGGCTATCCTAAACAGTGAATGCAGTGAAGTCCATGCCAGCCTAGGCTACAGAGATAAGAGCCTAACTCAAAACAGAATAAACTAACAAAAAAAAAATAGTTTGTGTTTTATTCTGAGCCACTAAAACCTGCAGTGTGCTCACCAGTGAAGTATTTTTAGGAATATTATAATTCTTTAATTGGTTTATTTTGTGGAAGAAAAAGAAAAGAAGAAGGGGAGGAGGAGGAAGAGAAGGAAGGAAGGAAGGAAGGAAAAAAGAAAGAAAGAAAGAAAGAAAGAAAGAAAGAAAGAAAGAAATCCATATTGTATAGCTTTTTCCTATCACCATTTTTTCTGTTATATAGAAATAGTTTTTTTTTTCACCTAATATAATCTGATTATAGTTTCCCCACCCCATATTCCTCCATTTTCTTCCCGTTTCCCCTCCCATCCTGATCCACTCCCTTTCTGTTTCTCATTAAAAACAAATAGGACTTTAAGGGATAATAGTAAGATAAAACATAATAAAATAAGATAAAATAAACTAACACATTTGAGCTGAACAAAACAAACAGAAAGAAAAGACCCCAAGAGAAACCACAAGAAACAGAGCCCCACTCACTCACATACTCAGGCATCCCATAAAAAGTCACTTAACTGGAAGGCATAATACACACACACAAAGAAACTGGTGCAGACCTGCACAGGCCTTGTGTCTGCTGTCTCGTTCTCTATGAGTCCATATGTTTGGTGAACATGTTGATGTAGGGAACCTTGTTTTCTTGATGTCTTATATCCCCCCTGGCTCTTACACTCTTTCTGTCTCCTCTTTCATGGGGCTCTTTGAGCCCTGAAGAGAGGGACTTGATGGAGACATCCCTTCGAAACCTGAGTGGTCCACGATCTCACACTCGGCAGAATGTTTGGCTTTAGGCTTCTGTATTTGTTCCCATCTGCTGCAAGAAGAAGTTTCTCTGATGATGGCTGAGCAAAGCACTTGCATGTCTATAAGTGTAGCAGAGCATCATTAGGAGTCAGTCTTTTGCTGCTGCTTTTATTTATTTTGTTTGTTTATTTTTACGGCAGTAGAATTTGGTTTTTCCCTAGGTCCCTGTGCTATCTGGTCTCAGGATTTTGGTCACCCACACAATATTGGATATGGGTTCCAGCTAGTGGATTGAGCCTAAAGTCAAATATTGGTTGGCTACTCCCACAAGCTTTGAACCCTCATTACTTTGCTATATTTTGCAGGCAAGACACCACTGTAAGTCAAAAGTTTTATGTCTGGGTTGTTTACATTTCTCCTTTGGTAGCAGGTAGTGTGCAGAGTTCCTTCCTGTACCAAACACTCCAGCACATATGTGTGAAGGCTTCATGTAGGCACCAGCTCAAATTCTCCATGCTCAGTGAGTTGTGTAGATGTTGTTTTCAGCAATAGGACCCTGCCATCAGTTTATGGAAAGCAACTTCTACTATAGTCTTAGCAGCTGCCTAGGTTGTTTGGGAGTTCCCATAGAACCCCTTGGGCCACCAACTCAATTAGATGTAAGCCAAGGCCTGGCATTGGAAGCTTCATTCAGTGACAAAAGATGTCCAGCTGACACTCTGTCTCTTCTATTATTTGGCAATTTTAGTTAGATTGCCTTCATAGATGTAGATGTCTTAGGAAGCTTCTACTGTATTAGGTTTCCATATTGGCCCTCAAATGGACCTTAATTTTAGCTGTCTCTCCCAATATTCCCTCATTCTTTCTCAGCTTCACCAACCCCCATATCTTATTCTATTATTCCAGAATTCTTATCTATCCTTAACTATCTATTCTATAGATCTATCTGTCCCCACCTAGTCCCTTACTCTATACCTAACCTCTGTAGTTCTATGGATTATAGCTTGGTTATCATTGACTTAACAACTAATATTCACATATAAGTGAATACATGCTGTATTTCTTTTTCTGTGTCTGGGTTACCTCACTCAGGATGATCGTTTTTCTAGTTTCATCATTTGCTTGCAAATTTCATGATTTCATTTTTTTAATGTCTGAGTAATACTCTGTTGTGTAAATGTACCACATTTTCTTTTTCAGTTCATCTGTTGTGAGACATCTAAGCTGTTACCAGTTTTCTGGACATTATGAATAGAGCAGTAAAGAAAATTGTTGAACAAGTGTCTCTGTGGTACAATGGAGCATCCTTTGAGTGTTTACCCTAGAATGCTATAACTGGATCTTGAGATAGATCGATTCTCATCTTCCTGAGGAACTGCAATGCTGGTTTCCTTAGTGGCTGTACAAGTTTGCACTCTCACAAGCAATGACTGAGTGTCTCCTTGCTCCACATCCTCTCCAGCATGAGCTCTCACTATATTGATTTTACCCATTCTGTCAGCTGTCAGATGGAATCTCTAAGTGGCTTTGGTTTACATTTCTCTCTTGTTAAACATTTCTTTATTTCTTTCTCAGCCATTTTAGTTTCCTCTTTTGGGAATTCTGCTTAGATCTGCACTCCATTTTTTAAGTGCATTAATTGTTTTTGAGTTCTTTATACATTTTGTGTCTTAGCCCTTTACTGGATGTGGAGTTGGTAAAGATCTTTCCCTGTTCTGTAGGCTGCTGCTTTGAATGATGGTGTCCTTCACTGAGCAAAAGCTTCTCAGTTTCATGAACTCCCATTTATTGTTTGTTGAATTTAGTGCCTGTGCTATTGACGTTCTGTTCAGAAAAGTCTTCTTCTATGCCAGTGCATTCACTGCTACTCCTCACTTTCTTTTCTATCGGGCTTAGTGTATCTGACCTTACGCTGAGATCTCTGATCCACTTGGAGTTCAGTTTTGTGCAGGATGACAATATGGACTTTTCTGGATTCTTTTCTTGCAGTCATCCAGTTTGGCCAGCACCATGTGTTAATGATGCTATCTTTTTCTAGTGAGTATTTCTGCCTTCTATATCAAAAATCAGGTGTCCAAAGTTCTGTGGATTTTTTTTGGTCTGGTCTTAAATTCCATTCCATTGATCAACATACTGTTTTTGTACCAATTCCATGCTGTTTTTATTGGTATAATTAGCTCTGTCTTATTTCAATATAACACTGTGAGGAATTCTGGAATCTATATAACCTCAAAATAAAAGGTATTCCTCCCTGTAGCAAAGAATATTGTTCAGAAAAATGCCCTCCATCAGGATCCCAGCACAAGAGAAGTGCTCCAAGACACAAAGGACATAGAAGATCTGCTCCCAGTGAGATATTGACTACCAGACAAGCACGCTCACATGCGCACACACAGACACACAGAGACACACATGCACACACACACACACACACACACACACAAATGGTATCATGTTTCCAGTTTCCTAGTGTTACTAAGAGAAAATTTATTTTTTGTGACTTTCCCAAGCTTTATTCAACTAAGCTTCTTGTGTGGTCACTCCACCCTCTCCTAAATTTACATAGGAGAATGCCATTTTCTGTAATACCTTGCCTGGAATTCGGATAATCTGTGACCTCTCTCTCTACTTCATTCATCACCATTTTTCATTACATCACTTAATCTACATTTCAAAACTAAATGTTAGGAAGCAGAAAGGCTGTATGAAGGAGAGATTGGGAAGGACCAGTGCAAAAGTGTCTTCAGCGTGCCACAGGACAGCACCCAGGACCCAAGAGGCTGTGCTTGCCTGAGCAAAATCAAGACAGTCGACATGTACATAGAGAGTAAATGGATTCATGAGTCCTCCACCCTTAGTTGACAATTGATGGCTTCTTGGGAAGGGATAATCAGTTGTTTTTAGGATGTGTCCACTGGTGGGTCGACTCGGCTCCAATGGATGGTCCCAAACACAAGATTATGGGGGTCTTACAAATTGGACTTGGTGGGCTTTATGCAAAGAGAAACAGACAGACAGACAGACAGACAGACAGACAGACAGACAGATTCTGAGTTGTGGAATAGAGGAATAGAGAGAGGCAGGGGTAAATCAAGAAGAGTTATGGGAAGGGGGTGGAAGATAAATATGCTTAAAATACATTGTATAAAATTTTCAAACAATTAATGAAAGTACTTTGATAATCTAAATGCTAAAGTAATTACTTTTTTATTTCAGCCTGCTTGGCACACAAGCATGTCTTGTTCTGTGCTTTCTTTTTTATTAAATTTGTTTATTTATTAACTTTACAACTCAATATGAGCCTTTCTTCTCCTCCCAGTATCCCTCATGTAAGTCCTCCCCCATTTCCCTCAGAAGAGAAAGTTTCCCTCAGGGTGTCAACCCCAACACATGCCCTCCCATCCCATCACCCAACCCCCAACCCTTGTTTTCGCATCCCAGCACCCTACACATCAAGTTGCTGCAGGACTAGGCATATTCTTTTCCACTGAGGCCAGGCAAGGCTATCCATTGAGGGGTGCAGAATCCACAGGCAGGCATATAGGCAACAGCCCCTGAACCAGTCGTTTAAAGAACCTGCATGAAGACCAAGCTGCTTCTCTGCTACATATGTTCAGAGACCTAGGTCCAGTATGTGCTCACTCTTTGGTTGGTGATTCTGTCTCTGGGAGCCCCCAAGGGTCCAGGTTAGTTGACTCTGTTTTCTTTGAGTCACTCAGTCTTTCTCCCAAGTCTTCTATAAGACTCCCCAAGCTCCATGTAATGTTTGGGTATGAGTCTTTGCATCTCTTTCCACTGGCTGCTGGGTAGAGCTGCTTAGAAGACAGTTCATATCTGCAAGCATAACAGAGTACAATTAAAGGTGTCAGATATTGGTTTCTGCCCATGGAATGAGTTTCAGTTTGGGGCAGTCATTGTTGGCCACTCCCTCAGACTCTGCTCTTTCTTTGTCCCTGCACATCCTTTAGGCAGGATATATTTTGGTTTGAAGGCTTTGTGGGTGGGTTGCTGTCCTTATCTGTCCACTGGGAGACCTGTCTGGCTATAGGAAATGGGCACTTCAGGATCTATACTCCCCACTGCCAGGAATGTCAGCTACAGTCACCCCCTTAGACCTGTGGCCTCTCCCCTTCCCAGGTCCTGGCGTGTCCTAGAGATTGCCCCATCCACCACAAATCTCCCTTCTCTCTCACCTGCCCTCTCTACATATGATTCCCTCCCTTCCCCACCCCCTCTTCCACCCAGCATCCTCCTTCCATTGACCACCGATATCTATTTTGTTTTCCCTTCTGAAAAATATTCAACCATACTCCCTTGTGCTATCCTTGTTATTTGGCTTCTTTGGGTCCATTGACTGTAACATGGTTATCCTGAGCTTTCTTCATTGTCTTAGAGAAAGAGCTCTTCCCAGACATTTGAATCTCTCTGTGTGACTGCTTCTCTATACCACAGTCATATACCTAAGAATTCTTTTAATCGGAAGTTTTAATCCTTTTCATCAACACTGCCTATGGCAGTGTTGCCACAGTACAGCTTGTGGTCCATACAGTCTCTTCATCTTCCCCTGCAGCCCCTCACTAGCAATCAGCACAGAGTCCATAGCATGGCTGGTGTCAGGTCTACTCCAAAGCAGCCTCAAATCCCAACTCACAGATCTGCAAACTCAGACCTCTGTCTCTGAGCAATGTGTCTACAGAAGTAGAGTCTAGAGCTGCATCTAGTCTGCGGCTCTGAGCTAGGAGAATTGCTCCGCTGATAAACTCTTGTCTTGAAGCATGAGGACCTGAGTTCAATCCCAGAACTCATGGAAAACATCATTCAGCAGTTAAGAGCTCTGACAGCTCTTTCGTAGGACCATGGTTTGATTCTCAACAGCTACACATAGCCATCTTTTCTCCAGTTCAAGATTATCTGAATTCCTGTTCTGGCCTCCAAGAACCAGGTATGTAAGTGGTACACAGACACACATGCAGGCAAAGCAGCTATACATATAAAAAAGAAGAGAAAGCTTTTCATTGAAGAGCTCTCATCAGTGGTGTACACTTGTAATCCCAGTGCTGGACAGGCAAAGACAAATGGTTTGTCAGGCAGGCCTCGCTTGCCCATCAGCCTTTCCTACTTGGTGAGTCACAGGTCTGTGAGAGACTCCATCAAAAAAATTAAGGTGATTTGCATTTCTGCTCTTCACTTTAACCATCTATGAAACCAAGAATCACCTGGGTAAAGAGGTCATAATGAGGAATTCTTTACATCAGGTTGGCCTTTGAGCATGTCTGTGAGAGATTGTTTTGATTGTTAATTGATTGGGAAGCCACACCATTGATGTGGCCAGAACATTCAGGAGCTCGGTCCCAGGCTGCACAAAAGTAGAGGGAGACCTAGTTGGGAGGAGGCAAGCAAGCATCTGCAGCATCCCCATTTAAGGGCCCTCTGTTTACAGGCCACTGTCATCCCCAAGTTCTACTACAACTAAAGGAGCTAAAAGACAGAAGAATATGCCCAGAGAGTCTTTACCCATTGCCCAAGCTGATGCCATGTGGATGATCTCAGGCTTTGGAGTAATGGCAAGTCAGGTCTTCTATTGCCTTTCTTCAGAGCCTGATTCTCCTTGGTTCTAATTTATCTCCAGCCCCTGGTTTTAAGAGGATGGAGGATGCACTTTATGAAATTAATTAACTTTTCCTTTCATTTTACCTGGATTGAGAATTAGTTTGTTAGGGAAAGTGCTGATTCTCTGTGATCTTTCCCAAAATATCAAATAGTGGCATTAATGAACTATTCTAAGAGATGTGCATTAGGTCAGAAGAAATCTTACCTATTAGTGTAAAACAAAAAAGGAAATTTATCTTTTCATATGTGCTTTATATCAAAGAAAATGTAAGGTCTTCAGTTTCTGTGAAAAGTCAACCTGTAGAAAGGTCAAACCTTGAGAAGGTAAATGTCACATTTCCATATTCAGTTCCATGTGAGAAATGTCTTCTGATCACAATTTTCTTGAAAGAAAACTAGCCACAGGGAAAGACAAAAAGGATTCCTCCTCTGGAAATGTTCAACAGTAGGGAGAAATGAGTCTGGCAAGAAAAGCCAGAGGCTTCAACCCTTTTACTTAATTTTTTTATGTGCCTCAAACTAAAATGTGGTTTCTCTGTTTTCCATTCATGAAATGATACTATCTACTATCATTTATAACTAAAATATGCTCTATGCAAGCAAACCACGTATTTAAAATGCACGCACACACACACACACACACACACAGAGAGAGAGAGAGAGAGAGAGAGAGAGAGAGAGAGAGAGAGAGAGAGAGAGAGAGATCCTGAAAATTACCCCCAAATGTTTTACTTTTTGCTTTTGCAGTTCTTTTCTGGAATGGTACTGCTTGGATTTGTGCCCTACATGTTAAATATAATTGATTTTTCATGTATGATTTATAAAATAACTTACCATTTTCAAACAGAAAAAAAATTGAGAACAAACCAGTAGCAGATGCATTTGCTTGTATTTTGGGTTAGCAAATCCAAGATGGCCTCGTCTCTGAGGAACAGAAAGGGTTTCCTGACCAAAATTTTCATAGTAATCTGAACCAAATTTCTCTGCCATCTTTCCACTATGAAGCACTTAACTTCTGCATGAGTACTATTTAATAAGGCTGGTAGAAACTTTATATGCAATTCTTCTGAAAAGAATCTTCCAGATCTGCAATTGATGAACTCATACAAGCACATGTGTGCACATGCACGCACGCGCACGCACACACACACACACACACACACACACACACACACACACACACACACGCACACACACATCTGCGTTCTATGGCCTGAAACATTACCATTACAGGGAAAGGCTGTTTCTAACAAATGAAGCCATCACTGTAGGATACTATTTTTCTGTCCACACCACAGAAGGCTTGAGTGATGTGATAGAGGATATTACTGTAGCCACAGAGATACCAATAGACAGCTGGAGGCAGCCACATTTAATGTGGAATCAGAACAAATCAATCTCTTTCATCTTCTTCTCGTCAATGTTACTACCTTGTAACTAAAAATATCCCTCAACATTGACTACTAGGAAAGAACCTTAACATTTCTTACATGTGTATCAAATATTCCTCTTAGCACTGTTTGTATTGTCAAATGAAGAAGTCAGTTGAAAGGAGCCTGGGGAAATGCAGAGGACGTTACCTTCGTGTTTCTGATGTTCTGAAGGGTCAGATCTATGACTGACCCAGGAGACTTAGTTCACTGTCTTCAAGGGTTAGGAATTGGATATTAATTGAACTTTGGAGGACAAAGGTAATCAAAAATGGGCATGCCATATGAAATTACATCAAGATAATTCAGAACTAATATTCTTAATTCTAGCACATTTGGGAGATAGGAAAGAAGATCTGAGCCTAATCCAGAGTGAGACACTGTCTCAATAATAAAGGAGAATCAATATCCAATATTCTACTACAAAACAATTTAAGTTTCATAAACAATTAACTGTTGAAATTATTCAAAAATGTGTTTATGTTTACCTTTTAAAAACGTTACCTTTCTGTTGTTATGGTGGCTATATGTCTGTAAAGCAATTATTTTCAAAGGACTCAGGGAATGATCGAATGGCAAAATTGTAAAGTATTTAACTTGCCAAAGGCTCAGACGTTTTCAGCACCTACAGAGAAGACTGTGTCTCCTCCAGTAATGAAGGACACTACCTTCACCTCTTCTGACATCAACAGAACCCACAGCCCAGAATCTTGGAGGAAACAGGATGTGAGGGAGAAAAGGGGCAGACTCCGCTAGGATTGTTAGAACTCCACATAAGTGTTCAGTAACCTGTCGCAGCCAAGAACATCATGAATGTTCCCTGACTGGGGTGCTGTGCTCAGTCCTTAAGCACTGCTGAGTAAGAGTATGTAGGCATAATGTTTTTGTGCCCTGTGTAAAGGTGATCCCTGTGTTATTCAAATGCTGCTATCTCTGCACTCCTATCATGTTTCCATCCAGATGTGGTGTTATTGTGTTTATTCTTTGACACTCCTGTCTCACGCTTGTCAAATCATCATTCCTCATTCATTTTCTGCCTTGTCAATGAAAGCCAATGAGCCAATACAGAGCTTTAGAGAGAATAGATAGGACTTCTGATTCTAGGAGAGTTGGAGAAGGAAAAGGGAACTGAAGGAAGGAGCCATGAGAAGAGGCCATGAAAAACATCTAAAACAGAGAGAACTAGAATGATAGTAAAGTGCAAGTATTAATTGGGATGGTGGCTGGGGAGTTTAGCCAGATTAACATAAGGGTTCATATAAATCAGTGCTGCCCAGTTATTGAGGTGCAGCTTGAAGTAAATATTGTTTTCTCTGTGTGGTTATTGGTTAGCAAAGATAAAGAAATACAGCTACTGAATTCATTTACTGTTTGCATTTATATTTAAAATAATTCATTTTACAAAAGTGTTCCCTGTCTGGGGTGGTCAGTCTTCAGGCATGCTGAGTATTCAAGAATGCCAAAAACAGGAATAAATTTGGTTAAGGTGTCAAAAGGAAATTCAACTGACTGTAGCCAGGAAATAGGTGTTGGGTTTAAAATAAAAAGACTCAATCCATCAAGAAAAAGCCATAATAAATATTGTCAACTCTGAAAGCTTTTCATGGGTAAGAAAGTTTGGACACCTCAAGCATATGAAGAAGTTCAAGAGCCCAAATTTAACTTAATGAGATAAAGACATTTTAAAACCTAAGTGAGTCTTCAGATTAACTCGTCTGACATTAACTCATTAAATTGTCTATCACGGGAACTGTCTTGATAGAGTCTGAATAGTTCCTTGCCAGAGATGTGACAGGGGGTCAACTGTTTGATGGACACCTGTGTGTGTGCCAGAGTACTTTTTCAATTTGAATGGAGGACATCAAATGCAGAAGTCAGTGGATATAGAAAGAGGGAGAGGGGGGTTACTTCATAAAGACCAGCACAAGTGCACACAAGAGTATGTGCATGCCCATGTACATACCCAGATACAAGTATTCAATTCCAATCTTAAACTAGAATTAGCAAAAACTTTGAATGGAAGCATGAGGAATTAACTCACCAAGTCACAGTGGGAATATCCTATCTATAAACACGCCAGTGTGGCTTGTTACATCCAGGGTGTATCAAGTAGACACAAGCATTCGGATAACACATGATCACATTGCTGCAGCACACCAACAAACCTTCCCATTATCAAAGCAAATGAGGCTGAGACATTTTCCTTATTGTTTTATTTTCCCACAATGAAAAGAAACATCAACATAAAAACAGAGCACTTTCATGGCAGAGAAGTGTGGTGGTTTTAAAACATCCTTCCAAGTTACTTGGTACAAATCCCATCTAAGGTTGGGCATGTACCCTCCCCCAAAATCTGGTCTCCACTCTCTGATTGAGTGGCCAATCAAGCAAATAAGCAGCAATATAGTGCCAGTTTCCACACCCGACTTCAACAAAATTGGCAGTTTCCACATCCTGACTCTCTGACTTCCTGACCCATGAGACATTCTTCCTTGGAAACCAGCCACCACTCTGTAAAAAAAAAAAAAAAAAAAAAAAAAAAAAAAAAAAAAAAAAAAAAAAAAAAAAAAAAAGTTCAAGTACCCAGCAGAGAGGCAGGCCTTAATGAGAAGAAAACAGGGGGCTTGGCCTCCAGCTCCAGCTAAATTCTTCACCAACTGTCAAAGCCATCTTGGAGCCATTAGTGAATAACCTTGGAAGTCACCTTCCATCCTGTCAAGCAAACACGAGCCTTGAAGAGCTGAGGACTGAATAAGTAATAACTGCCTTTAAACAGTTCTGCTTGGAGCTGGGAAGATGCACAACAATGGATAATCAGAATCAAAGCTGAGACTGGGGGCTGGGGAGCTGACTGGGCAGCTACAGAGCTGGTTGTTCAGGCATAAAGATCTGAGTTTAAGTCCCCAGAAGCCCTATAAAAAGTTGGACATGATGGCTGTAACCCCAGTACTAAGGAGGTAGAGACAGGAGGGTCCCTGGAGCTTGTTGACCAGCCTGTCTAGGCAATTAGTGAGTTCTAGGCTGTGAGCGAGCCATTCTCAACAACTAGAGAGCATTACAGGAAGAATGATGATCTCAACTGCAGCCCCTGCACAGGCACATGTGGGCATGCACACCCACATGTGATCACCACATACACAAACACACACAAGAAAGAAAGGAACTCAAACCACTTCCACACATCTCCAACCTTCTCGTATGGAGAGCACCCATTCCCCAACCTGCACAAAACTTTCTCGATGGGATCACTTTTTACCAGGATAGACTCTACTGTATAAAGTATACCATACTACAGGACAGTTTTAAAGATCTAAATGAAATCATGTTGACTTTATTTGAAAACTCTATAGCAAACACTGAAGAATCCATGACAAAATGATCACGGGGATCATCAAACCTGAGGGCTAGGGATGACACAAGCACAAAATACAAATATCTTCTCACATTAACAGCAACCAGAGCTTTCCTTCCTGCATCAGAATATTCCAGAATAATACTTGTATTTCAAAATATTCTATAACTTTCAGTCCATTCTGTCATTTTAACTGTGCATTGCACCGGAAAACATAATAAATATAGGTCTCAGAATTTTTTTTTTTTTTTTGCCTGTCTTCTCCTTGTATGTCTTCACAAAAAAATAATTTAAAAATAAAAAACACCTTAAAAGCCAAACTACATAAAAATAAATATAGTATGACAATCTGTAAAAACTTATCTAGAATGCAATAACAACCTTTATGGGTTTATATATCCCATATGGTCATCTGCTCTTGGCTCCACACTGTGATTACCCAGGCCCTGCTCCACAGTTCATACTGTAAAGCTCACATGTCTTAGAAAATCGTGAAATTGTGGTGGAGGAGGGAATCCAACATGAAGGGTCCTCTGGAAAAGTCTTCAGGACCATGCTGGTGACACTAGGGAGCAGCAGGATCAATAATGATCATGCTTGTTGGGGACCTTAAAAGTGATATAGTTGAGCCTTCCCAAAGTGTTTATAGATTTGCTCTAAAGGGTTTCAAAGCATTCAGCCTTCCTCTACCACTAATGTCGTTCACAAAACCATCGCTCATAAACCTCAGCTGATAGGCTTCTCTCTCTGCACTACATACTCTCCCAAGCTTTTTGCCCTGTCAAACTCCCATTCATTTGTCAGGAGCCGACTTGAGTGGGACCCACTCTATAACATGGACCTTAATCTTCAGCCCAGGTCCTAGTCAGATTTCTGGAAGCTCTTTTCTACAATACCTCTAGTGTCCACTAGCTCGCTCTGTTATTCCTTTGATTCCTTTCTCTCTAACACATGAATTCTGCAAAGTACTTCTCACTCCTACCAAAGCTTCTAGCAGAAGTCAGGTGGATGCTTGCTGAGCCAATTAGAAAGGGGTGATTAGTATGTGCAGAATTAGTATTAATTGTCCTAGTGACTGCTCTGAACCAATTACTAAAATGTATACAGGGTGCAAGAAAAATCAGTCTAATCCCTCAGGATGCTAAATAAATGTCTCCTTCCTCAGAATGCCCGCCTCTACCCAAACTCCTGTGAGAATAGTAACAAAGGTGTCATAGTAGTTTTTCATTGGCATAAAATCCTCTGGATGTAAACCCAAGGAAAGAAGCTGCAGAAACCATCACGGTGTCAGAACACTATGTATGCTTAGTGAACACCTTGTATTTTCCATCATGCCTGGCTACAGTGAGGAAAGCAACAGTAGGCAAAGTCCAGGCCTCAGCCATCTTTAAGATCTATGTACACCCTATGGATGAATGTGAGAAGGATGTCTCATGTTTTCCATGGATCCCTAAGTCCCACTTAGTTTCAGACATATTAGGCCATGGAAGACTAACTCAGAAACCTTCAACAATGCTTAGCCAGAAGCAAACATAAACACTTTATATGATGCTTGACCAGTATGAAGAAAAACTTCATGAATATATCCGTAGAAAATATCTGAACTACAATTTCAGCTTCCAGTGAGCTTCTGAAAGATTAAGTAACTTTTTATTTAGACTTATAAGGACTTTCTTTGGCCAGTTTACATCTTGTAAATTCTATAGATTTCATCCAATTTTAATAAAAGAAAGAGTTCAAACTTTATATTGTGAAAAGAAAATCCCCTGCCTCTAAACCTGTGTTTTCGTGAGACAAAAATCTATTAAATTGTCATTCCCTTGAAGTTATATTTTGCAGTAAGTTTCCAGAAAATGTATAAGGTTAAAATAATACTTCTCTCATAAACTAAGTAGTAGGAAAATCTGACAGGTAATTCAATCATTTGTTTATTCAATAATTAAATAAATCATTACTAATCATATACCCCAGGCAATAAATATTGTCTCCAAGCTGATTTATACTCTATCCTTCAGGAATGATCAAGCAATGGGGTGAGTGCTGCAACCTGAGTAGGCATTCAAGCAAATGCATAAACAGAAAGAGTAATTAGCCACCTGAGAAAGCAGAATGTACAAGAAGCAATGGTGGGAGAGAGACACCAGAAGCAGATATCAGAGGCTTAAGACACAGTCGAGAGACTGCAGTGAAGCAAGTGAGTCAGAGAGTTCAGGAAATAACAAGATTCATTCTCACAGACTGCATTCATGATGAGGTTAATTACTATTCAGGAGACAGAATAGCATCTGTGAAGAAGAGGCACCAGTGAGCTCAGCCCCTTGTCAACTCTGGGCACCCAGGAAACATGAATCTGGAGCCCAGAATAAATATAATGGTCATAGCTACCTATGATCTGGACTGTAATCCAATTTAGAAATCAAGACTGAAACTGCTTGAGGAATAAGGAAAACATATTAGCGAAGATGTTAAGTAAAGTTGAAAAAGAAAATAAGTACATGTGATAGGAAAACTTTTAATTGGGATGAAAGCATCCTCTAAAGAATGATCTGAATGGCTGAGTAAAGAAACAACCCAAGGGCTGGAGAGATGGCTCAGCAGTTAAGAGCACTGACTGCTCTCTCTTCCAGAGGTCCTGAGTTCTATTCCCAGCAACCACATAGTGGCTCACAACCATCTGTAATGGGATCTGATGCCCTCTTCTGGTGTGTCTGAAGACAGTGACAGTGTACTCGTGTGTGTGTGTGTGTGTGTGTGTGTGTGTGTGTGTGTGTGTGTGTGACATATTTTCCTACCACATGTAGTTATTTTCTTTCTCAACTTTACTTCACATCTTCACTAATATGTATTCAACATGTAACTGTGTCTAGAATAAAAAGCACATCTGATTCAGTAATGAAAAGACCGTATGTGAGACTTAGGTAGAAGGTCTGCAAAGCAAATATAAACATGGCCAACAAACACATGGAGAGATCAGAACAGCATAAGGTAGCAGGAAAATGCCCCTCAGACCATAGTGGGATACTGTGTCACACCCATCTAGGCCTACAGCAAGAAGAAGGACAGATAACAAATGTTGGTGATGAGTGGTGGATTGCTTTGGGGCACATGAAGCGGGGGTGGGGGGGTGGGGCTTGTAAATGACACTGCAGGGTCAGCTCTGAAGCCCAAGTGGCTGCCACTTTCCTCTGTTCATTCTTCCTGTTTGGTTGTCATTTTCCTACTGTGCCTATTACATGTGATATGGTTTGGATCGGAAAATCCTCCAAGCTCATGTATTAGAGACTCGGTCCCCAACACAGGTGACAGGCTCAGGATGGCTCACTTGCCATCTGTGACATACTCCAGTGACAGGCTCACAGCTGTATGCCACTGGGAAATGGAGGACACTTGGAGGTGGGTCCTAGGGATGAACTCTCTCTCTCTCTCTCTCTCTCTCTCTCTCTCTCTCTATCTATCTATCTATCTCTCTTTCTCACAAGTGTTAGTGACTGAAATCATTAAAACTGAGAACTAAATATGTCTTTTTCTCCTTCACATTGATTTTCTCAAATATTTTGTAACAATGCAGAGAGGTGACCTGCACAGATGGCAAGCATTTGGTTTGATTGATTTTTTCTTTTTCATTTTTCCTCATTTTTTTTTATTCTTTAATCTTTTTTTACAGTCCAGAGTTTATCCCCCTCCAGGTCCACTCTTTGATTGTTCCACATCCCACACCTCCTTACCCCTTCCCCCATCTCCAAGAGGATGCCCCCACCCCACCCTCACCCCAGCAGACGTCCCCACTCCCTGGGGACTCAAGTCTCTCGAGGATTACATGCATCTTCTCTGACTGAGTCCAGACCTGGCAGTCCTCTGCTGTATATGTGTTGGGGGCCTCATATCAGCGGGTGTATGCTCTCTGGTTCATGGCTAGGTGTCTGAGATATCTCAGGGGTCCAGGTTAGTTGAGACTACTGGTCTTCATATAGAGTCACCCTCCTCCTCAGCTTCATGGGGGTAGTCATGGTAGGCCCCTGTCTATAAACACACCATAGCCTCAGTAATAGTGTCAGGCCTTGGAGCCTCCCCTTGAGATGGGTCCCAATCCAGGCCTGTCACTGGACCTCCTTTCCCTCAGGCTCTTTCCCATTTTTGTCCCTGCAGTTCTTTTAGAACAGGAACAATTCTGGGTCATGGTTTTTGAGTGTGGGATGACAACCCCATCCCTCCACTTGATGCCCTGTCTTTCTACTGGAGGTGGGCTCTTCCTTCATCCTGAAGTTCGCTCCAAAAGTACAATGAAGACACAGGGAGAGGGTCCACACCACTGCCTCCCCATGGGATGCTCCCATTACCATCTCCTCTGTCCCAGCAGTACATCCTCTGTCCCACACTCCTGAGTTGTCTCACAAAGCCCAGGACTTGGACCCATTCTTTCCTGGTATTGTATACTTTTTAAGCATGGACAGAATGCATACCAGCATGTGTCCACAAGCACGAACTCATACAAAGTATTTTTCCTGTCTTAACACAAACTCTGTGCCCTATCTATCCATCCCTTACTCCTAACTTCTGGATGCCAGCTATTTCTTAATTGCTTTTGCCATAGAGTCATGTGATTGAAATCATATATGTGTGGCCTTGTCAGACGAGCTCCTTTCATACGTGATTTGGAATTTGTCTGTGTTCCCATTGGTCACTGGCTCCTCTTTTAAAGCAATGAGCAACATTTAACTGTCTAGATGTGGCTCTGTTTATCTGTCCAGATCTTGAAGGACATCCTTGCATTCAGTTTTGATTAGGAATGAAACTGTTTATTACATATATTATATATAATATTATGTTTATATATAATATGTGTGTGTTTGTGTGTGTGTTTGTGTGTGTGCTTGTGTATGTGTAGATAGATACATAGATAGATAATAATGATGATGATGGATGGATGGATGGATAGATTGATAAACAGACAACTTTTGTTTGGACATAAGCTTTCAACTTTAGATTGTGTGCTATGTAGCACATGGATTTTTCAAAATGCCTTTGAGAGCGTTCCATACCAAAAGATGTCTTTTTCCTAATTTTGAGTTAAGGATGCTAGTGGAGACTGATTTGTTATGGGATGAGAATGGCTTGAGAAAGTAGGAATGAGAGCAAGGTTTATATTCTCACTTTGGTTACAAATACATGTATTTTGGAACAACAAAAAACCCTGGAAATCGAGAACTATTCTCAACAATAAAAGAACTTCTGGGGGAATCACCATCCCTGACCTCAAACTGTACTACAGAGCAGTAGTGATAAAAACTGCATGGTATTGGTACAGAGACAGGCAGGAAGATCAATGGAATAGAATTGAAGACCCAGAAATGAACCTGCACACCTATGGTCACTTGATCTTTGACAAGGGAGCTAAAACCATCCAGTGGGAAAAGGTCAGCATTTTCAACAAGTAGCGCTGGCTCAACTGGAGGTCTGCATCTCTCATCTTTAGCAATTCTAGTAGCTGCTGGTACATCCACTAACTCTGCCCCCTCCCTTCCCCTCCCCTTTACAGCCAGCTGCACCCGGAGCCAGCCTGCCCACCTATCCTGCTCTATTTCATCAAACTTCTTGAATGACTCCAGTGAAATCTAGAAAAGATCTGTTCCTAGCAATGAGTATCCTTTCTCCTGGAGATATCTCAGAAGGCTGAAAAACTGCAAAGCGGCTTGAGAACAAAGTAATTGCACTTAATCTTTCCCAAAATTACAGCGTTTCTGGGATGGGATGAAGTAACTGGACAGCGTGTTCAGTGTGGTGTAAGCAGAGGCATGTGTTTGGGGCAGGGCTGGGGGAACTATGGAGAGAGGCACTGAGAAGGCAAATAGCACATATGAATTCACATCTTTGTCCATACTTACTGGAAATCCCAGTAATAAAGCAAAATAAAACTTTAATCCTAACAAAGATGAATTTTTTTTACCTGTTTTTCATTTTTTAATTTTCTTCTGTCTCAACCCAATACACTCAGAACTTCACACGCTGCCTCACTACAAATACAACCTTTTACCTCCAAAGTTTTTGTATAATTATTGTATTTTTGTGTCATAATTTGTTCGTAATATGCTGGGGAAAGCTTACATTTAAGGCAGAACATGGTGCATTAAAAACCGTCAGGAGGCTAGGAAGCACCAGAGCCACAAATCAGTGCCTTGCATGTGAACAGCCAAAACAATCCAATTAAAAGAATAAAACTAGGCCATCACCTTAGACAATGACTTGGTAGCTAAGTATCAATACAAACAGTATAAGAAAGAAAATTCACTCAGGAACTTTCGTTTCTGTCCTTCCCCTTGCTTCCTGATAACTTACATAGAACAGAATAAACAAACAAAATGAATCAAAGCACACAGAAGAAATAAGGAGGTTTTCCAACAGACAACTCCGGATGGGTACTCAGTGAGGACCAATAAAAAAATTAATAATGAACTTGGACACTATCAGATTCGAGAGTTAGTCTGGGCAAGGATTGGAGTTATTATAAAAAGCATTTTTGCTAAGAGTTCAGCATTTTGGAGCAAGCTTGGTGGCCAAGTTTGGCGACTTGACATCAGGCTCATAAAATTGTGCTTGGAAAATGGTATGATACTCTGGAGATCGCTGCACTGGTTTGGCAGACTTGGATATTTTTTATTAGAAAAACATTTCCATTGCAACAGCGAGTAGAGTATTAGGGAGATCAGATCCAATTTTCAGGACATTTATGATTAATATTTTTCATGACATATCCTATGTGAGGGAGCTGGGATCCAAGGCTCTATGTGCTGTGTCTACACATGGTGTGCACTGAAGTTTAGAAGGTAGATTTCTGCTCTTGAAGCACCAGTCCATCGGCACAGCACCAGCTGCTGCGCGGAAGCCAGGACAAAGCCAGACACTCATTAAGCCTGATGGTGGGGATGATCGCATCAATTCCTTCTTGTTTACGCACTAAATTTCTTCCAGATTGATGAGAAAAGAAAGGAAGAGCACGAGACAATAAATACTGAGAACACTATGTAATCAATCTGCTTCAAGACGACTTATGTATGCAGTGTACACATGCAGTATAGGAACATAGAAGACACTGAAGAGACCCAACCCCACATAAGATGCAAAACATTCATTTTCACATAGTCAGTCTAGGGCTGGAGAGACAGTTCAATTATTAAAGACTAAGTTCACAATCAAAAACATATTCAGTGTAACACCCTAACCAAGTAAGGTTAATTAGACATAGCAGTATGTATGTAGCATCACGGTTAAATACACTGTGTGTAATGAAGGGGCTTTATAAAGCTAATTAATAATTAGCAAATAATTGCCCAGTACTTTTTAGTAAATTTGTTATGTTTTGAAATAAATAATGGGTATCACAAGGATTTTCATAGTTGTGGGACCAGATATCTAAAATTTGTAATTGAGGCATCTGAATACGTCCTTTCAGCCTTCCTAATTTTAGATATCACCCTCCTGTTGTCTGCTTAAAGGGGGATTGTCTTTGCAGAACATATACCTTGCCTATTTGGTAAAGAAACAGAGCCAGGACACCAAATCTGAAAGTTGTAATTCATTTCCGTGGCAATGGGCTATGCTGCCTTAAGTGGGTAGTTATGGTGTAACATTATAATGGGCAGTAACAGAACTGTAGGGAAAAGTGCCACCGATGAGTGGAGCAAGGGAAATCTTACAAGAAAAGTGTTTCTATGTTAGAAACAGTACCTCCTTGTTGGTCTGGAACAATCCTTTTGGGTGCTTTGACAGGATAAACTGGCTTCAAGATTGACTCTGGAAGATGCAAATTAATTCAGCTATCTATGTAATGCAAAGGAGGCATCTTTCATGAGAAAAACAAGATGAATCTTCCACAGTCATATAGACACAACTTTATCTCTCTAAAAAGACATGATGGGCCTGGAGAGATGGCTCAGTGGCAAAGAACATTTGCTGCTCTTAGGGAGACCCTACCTGTAACTGTAACCAGTCAGTCTGGCATCTTCTTCTGGCTTCTGGGAACACACACACAACTTAAATAAATCAATCAATAAAAAGATGTGATCCATTACATATGGTCACTGTTATTTTTCAGTGAAAACAGAGGAGTTATAGACCAAAGTTTGTCCTCTCCAAAAAAGCCACAGAGGACTCAAGTATTAGTTGCTGAAGACCTGGAGCTCTTGGGTCTATGCATCACCCAGTACAAAGGATGCTCTAGAACCAGCCACCTCAGATCCTTCTCTTCACACTTGAGGCTTCAGTTAAATGCTCAGACTCAGTGAGTGCATTTTAGGGTAGCTGTGAGATTGGGAAATGATGTGCTGAGAACTGTACAATGAATGAAATTAGAGAGTAACATCATCAGCCATCATCAGCCATGTTTGTCAAGCCCCAAGGGGGCAGATATTCTAGTGACCAGCATTGAACCACAGTGAGACCTCTCTGAGGAGCAGAGAGCTCACAATCTGCCAGATGTCTCCTGAGATTCTCACATCCAGAGCATGGCAGACACATTTGGTCCCTCTCAAGGAAACCATAGCTGGCTCATGCGGTGCTCTTGGGGTGATCATAGGGTAAGGAGAACCCTGCAGAAGTAAAGAATTTTCAAGGCTAGGTCAGAAAAGACAAGGATTTCTGCATTGCCTGCTCTTGGATAGCTCTGGGGAAAATATCCACTATATCACGGAAGCACCCATGAGGATCTGGGGCCAGACTTTGATGGGAAGGAATTGAGGTTGCCCACCAACCAGTAAACAACATATTTGCAAGTCACAAGAAAAAAGCATCCTGAACACAGGTACTAAGGCCCGAGGCAAGTTTTCAAACATGGCTGGGCTCACATCTCAACTCTACCTCCTGAGATAAATCAGAGCATGAGCTATCCAGCTAAATATCTGCAGATTCCTGGCCCAGGGACACTGTGGCAAAAAATGTGTATAGTTGTGTTGACCCATTTTGTTTTATAGTAACCTGTTAACTCAGAAACAGTAAGTAATACAAGTCAGTTTTGTCCTTTGTGTCTGCACATCCCCTTACATCTGAGTTAGGTCTTCCTTCTGTTTCCTCAGTGTCCCACATGTGTCTACTCAGTCTACTTAACACCCTCTGTGAGAATCTCTGCATCCGCCCCAGCTTGCAAGCAGGTTGAATAGGTTATGTGTCTCCAGATTCATTCCAAGAACACAATTAATGCCTGACAGATGGATATGTTGCCTGCAACATGACGGCTGAACTATGTCTGAGTTGAGTATGTGAGGATAATGAAGTTGTGTGATACTTCATCCGCGATGGAATGTCAGGGAACAAATCACCAGTTACTTCAGACTGGTCACACCTTCAAGAGCAATCTCAGATCAGCACAAACCTTTGCAGAGAACAACAAACGAATGCTGACCAAGAGCAGGTTCACCGAGAACTCAATGGCAAGTGTCAGCCGCTTGAAAAGCAGCTTGCTATAAAAGTTAATGAAGGAACACTAACTGATCTAATGAGGCAAGTTGCCCTTCGATGCTCTTTCAGTTTGCCCGAGATGCAGCAGCTGGCAAAGCACAGCATTCAAAATGAAGCACAGTACACCAAAAGGTTACATTTCACAGGAAATGATGAGTTTATTTAAAACAGTCACTCAGAAAGGCAGCTCCAGTGTTATGTGTCTTTCTTCTGAACCACCATGTCCTTCAAACCAAGAATAGCCCTGGAAGGGGCAGAGGCACACAGTGAAGATCTGTGGAACAACTTGAGCATCCAGAAATGTTTTAATGACTTTGACTAATTTTCTGTGTGACCGAGATGAAATTACACACAAGCACGAGACCAATCACTAAGTTAATTCCAGGAGCAGGTTAATTTCAGGCTTGTCTGGTCCTAAGACTATCATTTATATATCATATATATCACAAACGTCTATTGTAATGATCATCCAATGTCATCCTGTCTGCCATCCCATTTCAGGTTTGGAACTGAGAGATCTCTAATTTAAAGTAGGCAAAACCACACCTTATAGGTCTCAAAAAAGAGCCTCTTTGTAGCAGGCATGGGGCTAGAGAGATGGCTCAGTGTTTAAGAGCACTTGCTGCTCTCAAAGAGAACTTGAGTTCAGTTCCCAGCATCCATAGGGCAGCTCACAACTGTCTGTAAGTCCAGATCCACGGGATCCAGTACCCTCTTCTAGCATCCATAGGGCAGCTCACAACTGTCTGTAAGTCCAGATCCACGGGATCCAGTACCCTCTTCTAGCTTCCAAGGGCACTAGGCATATGGTACAAATACATACAGGAAACACTCATACACATGAAATAAGTATTTTTATTTCCTTTTGAAGGACTAACTGAAATAGGCTATAAAGCAAGAAGAGTTGGCACAGGCGCCAAGTGTCCAAACTGTGCATGTATGACAGACAGGGTATCTTCCCCTGACACTCCTTCCAGAACCAGATATACCCAAAGCATGATGTCCGTGAAGGGGTATCATCTTATTTATTTAACTGTCTCTCAGTCCCTCACTGGAAGATGAGCTCATAAATCACCATCGGTGAGTCCAGCTTTAGCTGCCAGGCCGTGAAACATTCCTGATCATTTCTCTCCACTGGCATTCAGTCTCTACTCTACAGTGTCTTTGCAAAAACAAGTTTTCCCCATAATTCATACCTCAGTTGCTGAAGTATTGAGAATCTTAAATATTGAACATTCTTACTCAATTCCCAAATCCATAATGGTCCTATTGTGCCAAATTCTAGCTCTATGCAATGCTCTTGAAATTTCCCCTGAGGATTGTATAAAAATAGAATTTAGTGTGATACTTGGGTTAAACACAGGAACCTCTATCAAAGGATTTCAAAACATTTTCTGACTTAGGTTAAGTGACTTGTTGAAGGCTACTCAGTAAACCAGCACAGAGTGGGGCCAAATTACCTAACTGTGAAATCTACTTTGTTTAAAGCACAGTTCTCTGGGATGTTTGAGTCAGCACCAGAAGAATTCTGTGATGTGCTCATGGGAGGTCAAAGATTCACTTCTATCATTCTTAAGAAGTGAATTGTCATATAAAAATTTTGGCCTTCTCCAAAAAAAAAAAAAAAAAAAAAAAAAAAAAAAAAGTCTTTTCTTTTAGAATAAAAGGCAACAGAATTAATCCTAACCTACTATGGAGAAAATGCTATCATGATCTGTGGAACTGACAAGAATATGTTATCATAGGAAATAAGTCACTGGAATGAACTAGGTCTTAGTGAAGATTTCCAAATCTTAACGCATCCACTGATGATTACCAAGATTGATGTGATAAAAGATTGGATTATTATGTTTCTCCCTATTCAGTCTGATGCACAGCTTGACAACTGCTCCAATATAGAGCTGAGATCTTTATTCTTAAATTTCTGTCAATAAAGTCTGGAGATAGATATTTCAGACACAGGACATTTTTTGTTTTCTTATTTCTCATTTCTGAGAAGGAATTCTCAGTTACTCATTACATATCACTTTTTGCTCCAGTTATCACTCTTAGCATGAATTATACTTGACTTTGAAACTAAAATTGTCACTATTTGAAAATAAAGTTGTCACTAAATGGAAAGTGTGATTCCTTCAGATTGTAGATGGCAGTTTCAAGGATGCATTCCCTGATAAAGACTGGTACAGAGCCAGCTGTTACAATGATCCAGCTCATCTGGGAAAACGGAATACAGACTCTGAACATCTGGGACTGGGGGTGGGTAAGGGGCATACTAGACACCCCCGGACTCTGCTCTTTCAAACCAATCTAGACAAGAGGAAACCAGTTCTCATCCTTGATCAAAATATCAAGACAAAATAACAATAAACAAGACAGCTCTAGAATAAGATTAACAGAACAAACTTTCTAAGCTCTGCAACTTCTTGAATTTCCCAACTCTCAACAATCAGAAGAGAAAACAACAAAGTACAGCAAATATAAGTAAATTTTTGTCACCTCAGATATTCCCTGATAAAAAAGAGGAGTGGTGTGTTCTGTAGGCGCTTCTGAAATCGAATTCTTATTGACAATAAGTACAGTGAAAGTTCCTCCCTGATTGCTTTCAGAGCTTAGTGTACATTCCAACAGGAATATGAAAAACGTGTTAGTGCTACTGTTACATCTACAATGTGTCATGCTGAATTAATAGTAGTTAATGTGCATGATGCCCAAATGCTCCCAAATGAACATAAAACATAGGAATATATATATATATATATATATATATATATATATATGCAACTGAAGTGAAATTAAAACTAGAAAATGTGCTGATATCTTGACAAACTGCAACTAACCTTTGTGAAACTAAGAAAAGAATTTAGGAATTCATGACAAATGCATAACTTTCCACTAAAAGAAGTCAGTTCATGGAATCCTTAAAGGCCTGGTTGTAGTGAGTTGGTTAAACTAACGTTTCCTTAGAAGACATTTCCAATAATAGATTTTAAATCAATAGCAAAAAAAAAGTCTAGATAATATATCTTGTTTGTAAACAAATACTCCAATGTTTATATTTATGTCAGTCATTTTTTGCTTGTATGCAACTTTAACCTAAAAATAATTTACTTAAACCATTAGAAATTTTAATTTTGCATGAGTTCATGGCTGACTGAGCAGATCTGCTCTGTATCATCTCAGCCGAGGCTGAACTGTCTAGTATGGTCTGAGTCACATGCCTGGTGGTTGGCAGAGAACTTTTTCTTACTCCATGGTCAGGGTTCTTCTCAGCTTTTAAATTGATGTTGTAACGTCTCTTCTTGTCATACAGTTATGATTGTTTCTTTCTTTACAAGATTTCTAGAGAACATAGAAAAGCAAAAGTTGCAAATATTCTAGTTTTCTTCTGTTGTAATGATAAAACACTTAGATCAAAGGCAACTTAAGGGACAAAAGATTGTGTTTCAACTTACACTTTTAAATCACAGTCCATTGTTGAGGGAAGTCAGGATTGGAACTTGAAGCTGAAACCATAGAGGAACGAGGCTTATTGGGTTATTCTATGACTCATGCTTAGCTAGCTTTTTCGTACAGCACCTGCCTAGGGAAAGGAGCAGCCCACAGTGGGCTTTGTCTTTCTACATCAGTCTTCAATCAAGACAATATACCCAAAAACTTGACCCTGGGGCATTCTGATCAAGGTAAGTCCACAATTAAGGCTTCTCTTCTCACTCCATGCTGTATCAAATTGACAAATTACATCTACCCAGAACACCAGGCACTAGAAAATACCAAGATTAGTGTGAGAGATACCTAGACCATTATATATTCCTTAATTTATATCTCAAGCCAAGAGAAAAGGACCAAAAAGTTTCCATTTATTTCATCATGTCTCATGTATATGACTTAGACATGCCTCTAGTCTTTAAGGAAAATAAATGAAGCTACAATCAACACAACAGAATCTGAGATCCACAATAGACAATCTGTATTTACTTCAACATGGAAAACAAGGAGCTCCTTATAGTTCAAAAAACAACTAAGTTATGCTTAGTATAAAAATAGAGGAAATTCAGATTTTTTACAATACTGTTTAGATATCACAGATGCCAAATATAATTCAGGAGCCCTGCTAATGTCATTAGAGTAATGAATACTGAGTGTTCAAAAGGCATTTGTCATAGGATAAGGGCCATTCTGTGTCACATAGTCTGATCAAGAATACCTCATCGCCTGTAAGTGACCAGAAAGAGTGTCATTATCAACTTAATGGCAGCTCAAATAACCTCTGACATCATAGGTAGGAAATGTCTTTCATCACCTTTTCAGATTTCTTGAAATGACAGGAAACACTGTGTTGTTGTTGTAGTGTTAATGCAGTTAGGGTGTGTAATGGTCCCATAAAAGTAAAAACAGAGTGTGAGATTTATAACTACCATGGTCATTTTTGAAGACTATATATATTTGATCAAACTCCTGACTAGACTTTTAAGGCATCTCTTTCTTGTCAGTGAAACTATTTTCACTCCATCAAAGAACTAATTGTTCCAAACTGATGATCTGCACATCAGCCCACAGTTTAAAGCAAGGCCCTGGGTGTGGAGTAAGGATTCTCTGTGTATTTTTCACTGATGCTTTAAGATAGCATGCTTCTTATTTTGCCTTTAAAGCCACTCCTAACATTTTTTTCATTCAATCAATATGTAATAGAATCTTCGTGAAATGTTTTTTTTACCTTTAAAACACAAAATAATAACATATAATTTTGGGATATTTTCATTTAATTCAATAATTGCTTCCATATTTTTGGCTCTGTCTGGCCAATGTCAAACTGTTTTGATTATTAGCTGATGAAAATGAGGAATTATTTTTTGCCCCTCTACAGCGTTTAGCTTCCACCTAACAGCAGTTATTTCCTCTGATAGCACAGCTCGCAAGCACAGCTTAACTATTTAATTCATGGGCTTCAGCTGTCTGACTTACTGCAAAGTGAGCCCATGGAGAAAGCCCATCTCTGCTCCAGGAGGAATTATATCTGTTGGCAGCTACCTTGTCCTTCAGAATTCAAAGGGACCACCGTGGTTGCAGAACCTTGACAGTGCTCTTATTCTCTTGAAAATATAAAATCCGCAGGCAATGTTGTGCATGGCCTAGTCCAATCACCTGTCAAATACTGTGGTGGAGTCAAAACATTTTGCCAGACTTTAAAACATTTAAACATACACCTTGGCCAACGGAATGATATTGAAGACCCAGACATGAATCCACACACCCATAGATACCTGATTTTTTTTTTTAAATAAAGAAGCCAGAAATACACATCAGAAAAAAAGACACCATCTTCAACAAATGGTTCTGATCAAATTGAATGGTTCCATGTAGAAATATCCAAATAGATCCATACTTATCACCCTGCACGAAACACGGTTCCAATGGATCAAAGACCTCAATGTAAAACCAGATACACATAGCCTAATAGAAGAGAAAGTGGGGATCGGTCTTGAACTCATTGGCACAGGAGACTTCCCAAACACAACACATTTAGCAAAGGCACTAAGATCAACAATTAATAAATAAGACCTCATAAAACTAAAATACTTCTTCACAACAAAGGACACCATCATTCTGACAAAGCAGCCAGAACTAGAAAAAAATTTTACCAACTACACATCTGACAGAAGGTATATATAAAGATGTATATGAAGATATATAAAGAACTCAAGAAACTAAATATCAAGAAATCAGATAATATAGTTTTAAAATGGGGTACCAATCTAAACAGAGAACTCCCAAAAGAAGGAACTCAAACAGCTGAGAAACAAAAAATGTTAAATATCCTTATCCATCAGGGAAATACAACTCAAAATGACTTTGAGATTCCATCTTACACCTGCCAGAATGGCTAAGATCAATAAAACACATGACAGCTCATGCCAGCCAGACTGTGGAGCAAGTAGAACATTGATCTGTTTCTGATGGAAGTGCAAACTTGTTCAGCCACTACAGACATCAGTGTGGAGGGTTTTCAGGAAGATGGGTATGGATCTAGCTATACTATTCTTGACATGTACCGAAAAGATGCTTCATCCTACCCCAGAGATATTTTATTAACCATTACAAGTATCACTGCAACTCATTGCACACAATGGGGCGTTCCTCAGCTGTGAAAACAACTGAAATTTGAAAGTAAATGGATGTAAATCATACTGACCCAAAAAGACCAATATTGTATGCATTTGCTTATACACAGATATTAGCTGTTAAGTCAATAATAACCAAGCTACGTAGAGTCTATATAATTATGGAGGCTAGGTAAAGAGTAAGGGACTGGAGAGGGGATGGGGAGGGGGACAGATGTCCCAAGGAAAATTGAGTAAATGGCTATAGATGAATGGGGAAGTGCTGAAAAGGAGGATCAAGTGGAGAAGGAGAGATAAGAGAAGGAGATGGGGGATATGGGGAAGATGGGTAAAATTAAGGGCCCTTGAGGGATAGTATGGAAACGAAATTCAGTAGAAGCTTTGTAAAATACATACATATATGAAGGGTATCTAAATGGAATCAGCAAATAACAGAGGAGACAGAGTTCCAACTGAACATCTCTTATCACCAAATGAAGCTTCTAGTACCAGGATTGGGTTTATATATAATTGAGTTTTTTGGCCAAAGAAGTCCCATGGGAACCCACAAGTAACACAGTCTGGTGCCAAGTCTATAGGCTGCTCTCCACAAACTGACAGCAAGGCCCCAGTGCTAAAGGCAACACCTGAACAACTCACTAAGCATGAGCTGGTACCTACATAGAACCTCCATCCATGTCCGTCTTTGGTACAGGAAAGTGTCCCACTTGCTATCAAGAGAGAAACATAAACACCAACCCAGCCTTGGATCCTTTGACTACAAAGGTTCATGCCTGTGAGAAGGTCTGCCCTGTGACACTGTTTGTATGGCCAGGAATCTGATCTACACAGCTAGGGACTAAGGGGTAAAAACAAAATACTACTGTTCTTTAAAAAAAAAGAGGGGGCAATAAAATGGTTCCTATTTTTGTTTGTGAGCCTTGCCTGTAACATACCACCAAAGGCTGTGCTGATATCTGTGGTCTATAGTGCTATGATAGACCATGCTGAGGTCCCAGACACATGCTAATACTAGAGGCCATGTGACTATCCATGGTCTACTTTTGCAGAGGTATTGGTGACTACAAACTCACAGTTGAGAATGAGAGACACAGAAGGCCTGTGTGGCGCCTACCCCTCATCCTACACCAGCTCTCAAAAAAGTTATGGCTCAGACAGAAAGCCATTGAGGAAGAGAATTCTTTAAAGTTGTGATAAGGTTACTGACCCGTAGCTCTCCACAGTTGATGGCTTCTAGTGTGGGAAGGAAGGACTCAGTTTTTTAAGGGCCTAACCACCAGGAGCTTGACCATGAGTATATGGGCAACAAAAATTGGACTTAGGATTTTTTTTTCTTGTTTTATGAGGGGGAGGTCACAAAGGGAAGAATACATGAAGAGACAGGGAGATAAGTATGATTGGGGTGCATGATGTGAAATTCCCAAATAATCAATAAAAATAATATGTTGGATAAAAGTTTTTAAAACCTGACTCATAATGGCATTCTGCCATTTTGATACATATTGATTCAGCTCAATCATCATCAGAGTAGCTTCCTCCTGCAGCATATGGGAACAAAGACAGAGACTGAGAGACCTTGGAACACTCAGCCCTAAATGGATACCCCATTTCATCAAAGTCCTCTCCTCCAGGCGCAGGCCCCCATGGAAGAGAATGCAGAAAGAGTGTAAGCACCAGAGGGGATGGAGGACACCAGGAGAACAAGACCCTCTAAATCAACAGAATCCATGCACATAGAACTCACAGAGAATGGGGAACATGCATGGGACTGCACAGGGCTGCACAGGGCTGCACCAGGTGGGGTCCAAGAAATGAAAAGAAGTGGACACATGCTGCCATCCATAACCCAGAAGATAGCTCCAATTGATATCACCTGCAAATGAAAATGTAGTTTCTCCCAAGAGAGTTTCACTGGGGAAGCAAACACTCATAAGTGTAGGCTGCAAGCCAGGCCAAGAGAAAAACAAACTCAGTGACATCCTTGGAGGTTCACAATGCTGTGTCGAAGCTTTTCTTTTTTCCTTTTCTTTCTTTCTTTCCTCCTCCTCCTCCTCCTCTTCCTTCTTCTTCTTCTCCTTCTTCTTTATCTTTTTCTTCATCATCTTCTCCTCTTCTTTAATTTAATCTTATTTTTATTTTTACTCATTTTATTTATGTTTTTCTTCTTTCTTTTTCTCTGACAGGTCCTTGGTGTTTATATTATGACTTCCAAGTTAACATTTTGATGGGATTTCTGAGAGTGGAAACGAGTGAGTCTCCCCACTCTTTGACCTTCTCTTGGGCTCTTTTCCTTCTGTTTGTCTGTTTTGTTCTATTCTTATGTGTTAGTTTTTGTTTTATCTTATACTTTATTATATTATACTTTATTTTATTATTATACCTTAGAAACCTGTTGGTGTTCTAATGAGGTACAAAAGGGGGTGGATTCATATATGAGGGGAGGTGGGGTGGAACTGGGAGGGGTAGAGGGAAGAGAGAAAAAAGTTTCAGGTATTTCAGAAGCAATTCAAAATACAAAATGCCATTAAGAACCCAGCAGGTGACACATAGAAGTATGGCTTCTTTATTTCCTTATGTACATATGCACAGGATTTATAGTGGGTTTCTCTGTGAAATATACATATATTGATTTTATGTGAACACCAATATATACCAAAAATAATTTTTAAAATAAGTTTTCATATTCAAAGAAGGAACCAAATTAAGTATAACTAGGACACTTTATTCCTTTATTCTTGTCGTTGTGCCTTAGTCATATTTTTCCAAATGATGGAAATAATTAAATATATATATATATATATATATATATATATATATATATATATGCTTCAGATTCCTCTTGTGAGGCTTGGGGATGTATAGAAGATTTACCAACATCCACAGAAGAAAGACTCAGAAACTGACAAGCTTCCATCACTAAGGAATGTGACCCAGAAGGGACCTCAAGTCTCATCCTGGTCAAGTGTCCTGAGATAGAGCCACCTTGCTGTGTATTCTTTTAATTAACCTTCATGCCCTCTTTCCTCCCCAGACTCAACAATTAATAGCATTTCAAATCAATTTTAAATGAGGGCACAAAGAAATTATAACAGTGATCCCTCCTTCTCTCCTCACACATATGCAGCCTATTAACCGAGAGCAGGAGCCATGGAGCTCACTCTCAACCCTGTTCCTATTAAGCAGTGCCGACTCAGGAGTCACATCTATGCCTCAGTGGCCTCAATGTGTTAGAGGCCAAACCCTGCTGATCACAAATCTAATTGGAATTTTTATTCTAATACTAAAACTTCCTACTTGAACAGTTTCGGGTGTCAAATTTCACTGCTGGTTTTAACTCCGTTTTTTGAACCACGTGATGAACAAGTTCCACTGTTGTATTGTTTGTTTGTAGAAATGAGGTTTGTTAGATAACCCAGGCTGGCCATTAACCTCCAATCCTCCTGCATCAGATTCTCAAGAGCTAGGGTTGTAAATGCATGCCACCATATCCGGTGTTTCTATCTTCATGTCATGGAGATAAGTGATAAAATTAAATTTTAAAAAATTCATGTCTTTTACTTTATCTTATTTCCAGTGGAAATGAGGATTAAATGCCATTACAGGTGGAAACAAAGAGAAAGAAAGGGGGAAAATGGTGGCTCCTGGTGTAGCTCAGTTGGTAAAGTGCTTGCCTAGCATGCATGAGGCCTTGGGTTCAATCCTTGCTACCACACAAGCAGAGTATGGTGGTAAAGTCTGGTAATCCTGGCACTTGGGAGGTGGAGGCAGGGGTTTATCTTGTGCCAGGTCATCCTACTCTATATAGCAAGTTCAAAACCAGCCTTGGCAGTGTAAGACCCTGTCTCAAAGTGAAAACGGAAATGTTCCTTCCATATGCAGAGAGTGATCCTTTATAAAGCTTGGCATGATCCTTCAGAAAGACTTGCCTGGTCACAAAAAGAACAAGCTTCCATTGTCGTTTCACACCCAGAACTTCGAAAATCATTTTTAAATGACAACCTCTTCATTCTTCCCTAGTGTTTGTGTGTTCTCTGGCAGGAAAGTTAAATATTGTGATTTTTTTTTCAATGTTTTACTAATTGTGTTGGTGTGTTTGTGGGTGCGTGTGCACATGTGTACATTGGTGTGTGTGTGTGTGTGTGTGTGTGTGTGTGTGTGTGTGTGTAAGTGCTCACATATGTGACTGGAAAGGACTAGAAGAAAACCACAGGCTGTAACTCTCTTCTGGCTATTATCATTATTATTTGGCAACAGAAATTGTACTAAAACGTTTATTTCTGAAACATTCAAAACACATCTTGTGTACAATGTAATTATCAAATTATGTACAGAGATAGTGTTTTGTTTTTACCTGCTCTAGTTTCTTTCCCAGGGGCCTCTCGTCCCTGAGGAGGTCGGTTCGTTCACTCAGACATGTTAAAGTACTCATATGGTCCATGTGCCTGGCTCTAAAGAAGCCCTCCACTGGTTTTTAGGTAGGAAAAATCAAAAATTATTCTGTTTGGCCTTCAGGATTGATACTCCTGTCCGAATGTCAGTCTTCAGTATTCACTTAAATTTCAGCCGGTTTCTTGCAACCTGGGATCCAGGGACATAAGGCAATGCTGCCATCTAGTGGATCTCACCCGGATCTCTTGTTTCTGAGACAAAATACCTCACAGAAGCTTCGAAGGAAGGGGTCCAACTGGCTCACAGTTTGAGGAAGCAGTTCATGACCATGGGAAGGCGTGGCATCCGGAGCACAGTGTGTCTGGCCGCATCGCATCTGCAGTTGGGAAGCAAAGAGATGGATTCTGGTGCGTGCGTGGTTTCTTTAGCAAGTCTGGAAGCCCAGCCAAACAACGGTACCACCTACACGCACACCTATTCTTCACTCCTCCGCCACCAAATCTAGAAACTCCTTCCAAGATGTGCCCTGAGGCCTGTTTCCTGGGTGATTCTAGATCCATATTAAATATTGCATAGTCTAACCATAATAAGAAAGTCCTTACTTGTGTTGAGATGTGTGGACTTCTCCAAAGAAGGTAGACACCAAAGTTCGCTCTGCTTAGAAAGTCCATATCAGATACTTATTTGGGGGAAATTTTTCTGTCAAAAATGGTAGTGTTATTTCCAAAAGGTTACTATTTTAAATATACTAAGAGGGCAGGAAGGGAAGGGCAGTATTTCCTACGGTGTTCTCATACTAATACATTAAAAAAAAAAAAAACTAATTGTCACCTGAGAAGATAGTTATATGTAAATATATAGATTTGTTCAGAACTGTTGAGCATGCCCAAGTCGTTAGCAAGCATTGTCTCTGTAGACAGTGGGCAGCAGTTAGAGGGAAGGTTTTCTACACCAATCACCTGCTTTTGAGATTTCAGAGAAACATTCATCTTTATTTATACATTAGCCAAGCAGAGTAAATAACAGGAAGTAATTTCCAAGCTGATAAGGAACAATCACAACACAGGTAAGCCAGGACCCAGATGGTTAAAGGTAATTTTTCTTAAGTGATGTAGTTAACTTTATGTGTCAACATGCGTGACCCATGACATGTTCAGATATCTGATTGTGTCTATGAGGGTGTTTGTGGTAAAGACTACATCCAAACTATTAGCCCGAGTAAAGAAGACCAGACAGAGCCAAAATGGGCCCAAATCATCCAAACCTTTGACCTGACTAGAAGGAAGAAGCACTGGGAGGTTTAATTCACCTTCTGCCTGTTTGAGCTATACATCCATCATCTCTGGACCTCCGTGTTACTCACTGGTCTTAGAAAGGACCGGGTACACTGTTGGCTCTCATACCATCAGATAGGCTCTCCTAAGCTGTCACACTAGCTCTGTCTCTCTGGAGAATCCTGATCACTGTCACAGACTGGGAGTTCCGGCTCTGCAGCCCAGATCTTGCTGGCCACACCCCATCTCCCTGTGGTTGCTTCTCTTGTCTACCTTTTCTCTTATTGTTTTTGGTCCTTATTTTGAGATTTAGTAAAAATCAGTTTAAGCTCAGGGAGGTTCCTTTGAGGAGGGAGGGGGGAAGTGGTTTGCATATGTGTATTTCCATATGTGTGGAAGTACATGTGTGCTTGTACATGTAGAGGTCAGAGTCTGACATTTAGTGTCTTCCTCTACTTTATCTGATGAGGTAGGATCTCATGATGAATTCATAAGCCTGCAGGTTCAGATAATCTAGGCAGTAAACTTACCCCAGGGATTCTGTCTTCATCTTCTGAAATGTCAAGATTGCCGGGCAGTGGTGGTGCACACCTTTAATCCCAGCACTTAGGAGGCAAAGGCAGGCGGATTTCTGAGTTCGAGGCCAGCCTGGTCTACAGAGTGAGTTCCAAGACAGAAAAGGCTACACAGAGAAACCCTGTCTCGAAAAACAAACAAACAAACAAAAAAAAAAAAACCAAATAAATAAATAAATAAAATGTCAAGATTACAGGTGTGCCAGGCCACACCCACCCAGCTTTGTATGTAAACCCTGGGGATCTGAACTGTCATCATCAAACTTGGAAGCACTTTAATCACTAAGCTATCTCCTGAGCCGCTGGCTCTGGGTTTTTGTATAAACGTAGAACCTTATGACTAGAAGCACTGAACGCCTTCTGAGATGGCAATCTACAAAGAGGAGATGAGGAAGGCGTAGAACCTCGTGTGTGCGATAGTGTACGACACCTAATTCCCTGGATTGCTCAAAACCAGCCTTGAAAATGGTAGAATACGTGAGTATTGTCCAATGTTCTCAGACTTTGATGCTAAAACTCTCTCAAGATGATGTGAAGGAAGCATCAGATACAGGATAAAATGTCAAAGGTCGAACAGGCTAAAAATCTCCCTCAAAGATGATATTTATTCTGCCCTAACACTAGTTGGTCAGACACCAGATGTTCTCTTCCATGTGTCTGTCTCCCTCTTGGCCTGTAGGCAAACACCAAGACGCTGTATAACAAATGCTTTTATTTTGTGTTGCTGAGTGTTTTTGCCTAACATAAAGCACATGCCTGGAGCCCAGGGAGATCAGAAAAAGGTGTTAGAGCCCTGGAAAGTGGAGCTAGAGACAGTTGTTAGCTCTCATGTGTGTGCTGGCAACCAAACTCAGGTCCTCTGCAAAAGCTCTTAACCTCTGAGCTCTCCTGCCAGCTCCCGCTGAGAGACTATCAGCTGAGTGAATGCTGAATGCGGTACTCATCCCTGTTTAAGTAGGTTCACAGACTCCAGTACAGATAATTCTATTCAACACTCCTTGCTGTCATTCCTTGAGCACTTCCTATGTTCTTGGTGCTTCCATAAGCATCCCCATGAAGTAAGCCACAAGGTACATGTCATTGCCTTTTTTTCTTCAAAAAGGAGACAAGCAGGTATCTCACGGCTCAAGATGTTTGCAATGATTTCATGTTTCACCCTGAATTTTTTTTTTTTTTTTTTTTTGGTTGATTAGCGTTTTTTTTTCTTTTTTTTTTTTTTTTTAACATTTTTTTAATTGCTTCAAGCCCACTCAACTCCCTATCTGCCTTCTGCCCTTGCAACTACCCCAACCCACAAAGAACACACACACACACACAAATAAGAATGCACACACACACCAAAAAATGTCGCCATGAAAGCTGTTATGGTATGCCACGTACAAGATACCCTTTTGTCCAAACAACTTCACTGGCAAATGTTTATTATTGCCATGAGTCATCCGTCTGGTTCTAGGCCTCTAGCTTCCGCTACACTTTCAATAATGGATCCTGACCAGAACTCCTCTTGGATATTCTGTTGTCGCCCTGTGTCATGGAGATCCTGCAGTTCTGCAGGACTGGCCCCTTCATGTGCTTCAGAAGTTCATGGCCTATGGGGTGGGCTAACACAATGCCCTGGATCTGGGCCTCCCAGGCTTGCCTAAGGCTGCATTTCAGTACCATGCTTACTAAGAACCAACACATTAGATCTAGGATCTTATTGACAGTTATCCAGGTCACCAGTCAGTTCACCAATTACCTGGCTTCCCCATCAAATGCATCTTCTTCCACAGAGCAATGTCCATCTCCATGAAATTAATTAATCTCACCTCAATTCAAGTTCAAGTCTATTCAGTACATTAATATGAATGGCTCAGAAAGTTACTCAAGTTCCCTCATAGAATTCCCTGAGGATACAAACCTCCCTGCCTCCAAGAACATCAAAACTTCCATTTAGAAAGTGAGCTAATCTCTAAGTGAGCGCCACATGACGATCTCGCTTGAGGCAGAAGGAGGTTCGATGGCTACAGTGTGCGTTGAGACTCTGGGATTTTCTTCCTCGGCCCTAGTGTTTGAAACCTTTCACAAGCAATAAATCCCTTAAAAATCTAACAAGTAATTGTTGAGAAGTTGGAACAAAAGTCATAATAGTTGCGAAGCCTTTAATATGTGGTGGAGTAGACCATCATGCTTGCTGTTCTGGGAAGCTATCTCCATCACCATGACAAGCAATTTTTAACACATACTATGAATTTGGCACTGTATTGAGCGATTCGAGGAATATATATCCACTCACCCACACATCTTCATTTCTATCCAATGGAGAGGTTGAAGAGGCTGGGGGTTGGAGGTGGAGGCATGAGCTGCTCTTGTGGAGAATCTGGATTCTGTCCCTAGCCTCCACACGGAGGCTCACACACATCTGTAACTCCAGTTCTAGGATATCCAGTGCCCTCTTCTAGCTTCTCTGGGCTCCTGTATATATATAACACACATGCATACACTCAGGCACACATACATATGAAATAAAATACGTTTCATAAATAAAGTTTTTATTTTAAAAAGTATCCAGTGGAAGAATTAAGAAGAAAGACATTCTAACCAATTATCACATCTTTTAAATGAAGCCTTCTCCATTTGTTAGTAAGAACAGATTCAGAGATGGGATATTCCAAAACCTGTCTAATTAAAATATGAAATTATAGAATAATGATAGGTCAAAGCCCAGCTGAAAACAAGATTCTCCAGCCCCTTCCCCCCCACCCCCACTTCAAATGGGGAGATTCTGGGACAAATGACTAATTAAGGAAATACCCTACAGGCTTGCCTACAGGCCAATCTTATGGATATGTTTTCTTAATTGAGGTTCACATCCTCTCAGATGCCTTTCACTTGTGTCAAGTGACATAAAACTAGCCAGCACAGACAGGCAGGGGACACAGTCTTAAAGACCATAAAATTTGAAGCCAGGCCTTGTAGGTTCCAATGCTGACTTTGCCACTTACTAATTATGTGACAGAGGAACAGAGGAGACTAAGCTAGCAAACAAAGGCCTCGGGGCATCTAGAGGCTCTCCCAGGGAAGTGATACCACTCCAGAGATTAAAAGGGAAAAGGGAGAGCTGCTGTTTGTAGATCCAGTGAGAGCAAGAACTACAGAAGCAGCTGCAGGACAGATGCTGAAGCGTACAGAAGCAGTCTCATTGCAAAAGCAAATGCTGCATCGAAGCATGGAAAGGGGGTCCATGCCTCCCCTCCCCTCCCCTCCCCTCTACCCAGCCACACACTCCCAGATCCTCACCTGATGTACCCAGCATTAAAATCAGCTGGAAAGATGGGGCAGGAAATGCTGCTCACAACTGGTAGTCATCTGCCATGGACAAAGTCAGGGAGGGAAGGAGGGCAAATGCAAACACCCAGAAGACATGACAGAGAATGTTTACAGGAGACAAAAGCGGAACAAATACCGCCCAGGTTGATGTAAGACCAAAACAGAGAATATACCTTACTGAATAAGCGCTCTGTTTACAGCTAAAACCGTTCAAAAGAAGCTCCCATTTGGTCCTAAATCCTAGCTAAGAGATAAGTTAAGTTTGCCTTGTTTTATGTCTCTGCTAATTAAGGCTTCTAAGACCATTTGTCCTGTGTTATATCCCTGCTAATTAAGGCTTCTATTTGCAATCAGGAGCAAGTTCCTGGCCTAATGTAAACTGCTTGTAACCCACATTTGCTGATGTATGTCCTTGCCTTTGTTACTGCTTGGAATCCCCTCCCCCCTCCCCTTCACTTGAATTACATCCTTCCCTTTGTTCCTTCCTTGCATCCTTTTAACAGAGAGTAACCACCAACCCTCTCACCACCTATGAATACCTTATCTCGCCTATACACAAGGGACTTCAAGAGGCCAGTGGGGGCTGCTCTTGCAAACCCCGACTTAGGGGGAGACAATCAACTGGCCAGTCTCAAGTACTCCCAAATACAGCTTGCTTTAAATTAGAAAATGGTCGACTTAATTCTTTCTTTCTCAAGAATCTCAGGGTTCACCATTTAGTTGCAAATAGTAAGTAGTAGTAACACAGAAAGTTTTTCTATGTAATAAACCAGTCTAAGGGTTTTACATTTGTTATCACTGAATCCTCAAAGTGTCCTTGGGAGTCAGGACTATTGTGATCCTTATGAACAGATAAGGTAACTGAGGCAGAGAAAGGTTAAGGAACCTATACCAGGTATATAAAGTGTAAGTGGCAAAGTTAGCATTGGAACCTGCATGACCTGGCTCCAAAGTTCATGATCTTCAAGACTGTGTCCCTGCCTGCTTGTGCGGGCTAGTTTTGTCATCCTGACACAAGCTGAAGTCATTTGAAAGGAAGGAACCTCAACTGAGGAAATGCCTCCATAAGAGTAGCCTGTGGGCAAGCAAGTAGGGCATTTTCTTAAATAGTTACTGGTGTACCAGGGCCTATCCATATAATTGTCGGTGGTGCCATCCCAGGGCTTGTGGTCCTGGGTTCTATAAGAAGGCAGACTGAGCAAGCCATGAGTACAGCCAGTTAGCTCTCTTTCATGGCTTCTGCATCAGCTCCTGCTTCCAGGTCCCTATCTATGCCTGGTTTGAGTTCCAGTCTTGGCTTCTGGCAATGAACTGTGATTCAGGATATATAAACCATATAAATCTTCACACCCTCCAAGTTGCTTTTAGTCGTAGTATTTCATAACAGCAATAGTAATCCTAACTAAGACACTCCCCTGCACCTAAAAACCCTGGTTCTACAAAATAGTCACTAGAACCAGAATCTCTGTATATAAAATCCACCGAGGAAATCAAATTTGATGCTTCAGGACCTCATGAGGTCTTTCCTCCCAATGACCATGGAAGAGTGTTTGGAATTAGCCCTCCTCTGCCATTCATGGAAAGAAAATCAAACATTTTGGTTTTGCATTCAATTCCCACAGAGTCAGGAATTCTTGGATGAGTGCTAGAGAAATAATCAAACTACACTCCGTTTCCAAGGAGAAAACCAGTGGCAGAGAGGGAAACGAAGTGACTTAAAGCCCGAGGAGAGACGTGTTTTCACAAAGGAGCAACTGCTGCCTCTGTGACGTGTCTGGTCCAGGCTGAGTGTTGATGTTCTTGAACTAGTAAAATTGTAAAGCTCCTGGGAGACTTCCTTCTTGGAGGCAGAAGAAAACTGATTAGCCATTTAAGCTGAGGTGGGTACCGCATGAAGCTTGAAAGGACGCTGGAATACAGGACTTCTTTGAACAAGGCTGCAATAGTCAAGGGATTGTTACTGCAACTCATCACGGCCTTCCCGAGAAGTGTGGAAGAGGCCGGCAGCTTCCCCTGGCCCATCATAAATCACTCAGACCCACCTCTCCAGGCTAAGGCTTGCTGCTCCCACCTCTCCCTCTCTTGTTCTTTCATATTTTCATCTCAAATTTCCAGTCTCAGTCAAATGGAAACCAAAATGAAGGGAGAAAGGAGACATTTTATTCCCATTCTTGTCTGAAACTACCTTTTAAAAAAAAAATTGTGCTGGATATGGCTCTCTCTTCTGAGTGTGCTCAAAATGTCTGTGTCACAAATCACTTAGCAAGCATCCAGGAGGTCATATAACTCGAGCTTTGCTCTTCAAAAAGAGTAAGTGGTTGCCCTAAATAGATGCAAGCTTTAAAATGTATCACAGACTTTCCTGTCCAGAGTCTCTCTTGCATGACTTTGGACCAAAATCTCAAATTTCTGAAACATTTACTAATTTGAAAGGATTAGTTTAAAGGCTTATATTTAATACCTTTAATATATTTAATTAATTGATTAATATTTTAAGGCACGTTTGGAAACCTTATGTACTAGATCTTCCTAAGGAGCCCATGATTTATTATATTTTTGTTGTTGTTTCTAGGGAGATGTAACTCAGTTCGAAGAATGCTTGCCCAGAATTTGTGATTGGGTTCAATCCCCAGCGCCATAGATACCAGGCTTTGGTGGCACAAACCTGTAATCCTGGTACTCAGGAGGTGAAGACTGGAGGATCAGGGTCAAATCATCCTTGGTTACATAGCAAGTCCGGGACAACCTGGGCTACATGAAAAACAATTGGTTGTTTCTTGCTCATAACACCCATATTGTTGTGGGTGCTGATCTGATGGAGCCAGATGGACGGTGAGGGAAAGGCCAAAGTAACTCCATAGTGGAAGAGCCTGGGATACTCCTAAAGCCAGGTGTTCATGGTCAACATTAAGAGTGATAAGACATGCCTTACCGTTTGTACTCTTGATAAAGTTATGGTCTCTGTAACCTTTCCATGTTAACATCAGGTGTATCTATTGTTAGCCAGAAGCTGTTTACAGCCAGCTCCCGGACCCAGCCAGGATGTCATCTCTAGGCAACAGCACCACGCCTGAGTTCGTTGCCATGGCAACTGCCGCTGTGCGCGCGCACGCACACGCGCGCGCACACACACACACACACACACACCCTCTGTGCATGTGTCACCTGTGTCACAGCAGGATAAAAGACTGGAACCCCTGACCCATAGTTCTCTCTCTTCCTCACTTCTTCCCCTCATCTCTCCTCAGAGGCACCTCTGTTAATAAAGCCTCCCACGTGAGACCGGTGCTGGCTTGGCGTAATTTGTGCAGGAGTGTGCTGTTTATTCTAACACTCCAAAAGAAAACTTACATCCCCAGTCCTAACCTGATAAATAGGAAAAGGTGCATTGAGGGATATTCTTCACAACACTTACCCTGAAACCCCTAAAATGCCAAGGCTTTCAGAGACAAAGAGTGTCTGAAAACTCACAACAAAGAGGAACGGAAGACAACGTGACGGTGCCCGAGATGGAATCCCAGGACAGAAAGAGGGAGTTAGGTTAAAACGTAAGACAGCCAATGTGATTGTGTGTCCATACTGAGAACATCATATAATATCAGTTCACTCATAGCAGCGAACTTGCTGTGTTCGTTGACATTAGAGGTTGGAGACAGTGAGAATTCTCAGAGCCGTTCAGTTTTCCTATACATCCAAAAACTGTTCTAGAGCATGACATTCTGTTTCTAAAAATGAAATGAGAAAATACGCTAAATGCGTTTTTTAAACCAGGCCATTGTCACTACAGCAGTGATGCCAGTGATGGTTAGAGCTATGTTCTGGTGACAATCTGCGTGTGTCACTGAACAATAACAGTCCACAAAAAGGTTTTCTTGGCTGAAATTTCTTCTGCAGTATTCAAGAATTCCATTTTCTGGAACATCATGAATTTTGAAATATGTAACTTCCAAAAATGGTTTTGCTTCTCCCGTATGAGTTTCCGAAACGATCCAGTTGCTCCTCGGTCACACTGTGAGTTGCTTCCCAGGGTCCGTCATATGCCCAACTCAATGCTAAGCAGACGGGCACAGAGATGAGTCCTCCCTCATAGGACAGACCTGCTTAAAAATAACAGAAACTAGCAATTCCAATTCCTACAGCAAAGGATAACATCACCTACATTGCCTCTGTAGTCCTCACAGATACCTAGCAACCTTCCTTCTCCAAGACCGGGTTTTCTCCAGCAATCTTATCTCTGTCTGGCCATATTCCAGACAGAGCAGAGTATTTACCCAGCACACTGTCCACATTCACAGCTAGGCTAACAAACTCTTGAGGGCACAGCTTTCTACACAATTGTCACTCCAGCCTAAAAAGGCACAGTGCCTGCTCACAACCTGAATAAAGGAAATATCTAGTTCGAATTTTTATGGAGTGATAAATCTTTAAAAGAAGTTTATGAGCTCATATCCCTGAAAAGACTAAGGGAAGCTTCTGCTTCTCTGAGCTCAGGTAACATTTGTTCAGCCTGTGACAGGAAGAGGATGGTGGATGTTGGTGCAGTTAGTTGTCATGTAATAATGAGGAATATTTTGGGAATGTATAATTAAGTAGCTTCGTTGTGCAGCCAGCATTTTGTAGACTAATATAAGTGTGTGGCATATATCAGTCACTTAACAAAGAGACAGAACAAGCTGGGATACAGGAGCTGCTGCTGACACAGGATGGTACACTTGTTTATAGCAAAATTTTTTGGTAAGTAGAAGTATAGTCTAAAATAAGCATTAGGGGCCTACAGGATGATTCAACAGAAAATGGTACTAGCTGTCAAGTCTCTCCCTCTGAGTTCAAATCTCAGGACCCACATGCTGAAAGGAGAGAACCAACCTTCAAAAGTTGACCTGTGACTTAACACACAAACACACCCTTTCTTTTGCATACAAATTAAAATGCAATAAAATTGAAACTGGTTAATTAAAATAAAAAGCATAGTACAGCAATATATACAAAATATTCCCATAGTTATTTATGTCTTTATCAAATGCTGTCTATTATATGAATTGTTTGTGGGGGGGTGTAACTGTGTTATAAAACTAGCCCACAAACATACACATGCATCACAGTGTTCGCAGGCTACAATCTTGCTAGGCAGGAGAAATTTTTCATGCTACCACCAGCATATATGTCATTGGAGGCTGACAAACGTGGTGTTGTGGTACCTATCTATAGCAGGGTGGTGCTTAGCTTGGTCTCTTCCCTCCCTGGCCAGGGTTTGTCCCCCACTTCCTTAGAGACACTGTTAGACTCTGCTCTCTGCCATGAGTCCCACATACTATGTGGGATTTGACTCTATAAATCCAATTCAGGGGTGAGTCTCAGGAACATGGTCCACACATCCAAACCACATCCACTGATCTAGGTTTTATTAGCTCCATAGCTGATTTTGATCTCCAGCTTTCAATTAGTGCTCTGGTACTTCCAAAGTTGCAAGGTGGGCACTGAGAAGTTATTCAGTAGCCCCTAAAGTCCTGCTGGATGAATACAGGCTTTCTGGACCTCAAGACTGAACAGATTTGGGAGCTTGAACCCTGCCAGAAGAATTCACACCAGCATTTTTTATGCTGTGTTCTGCTCTGCACAGTTCCTTCTATGGTGGTTTATCTTCCATGTGCTGGGGCTGCTAGGCCCATGCTTATAATGCAACTAGTTTAGGAAGAAAAGTTACTGCCTTTCAGTTCCTTCATTCAAAGCCTGCTTCTAACTTAAGCTCTGTGTCTACCCTAGATCAGCATGTCAAGAGTTCTGATTGGCCAACCTGGATCCCCACAGTCAATCGGGGCTCAACTCCTATTGAATTATAACTGCAGAGAGTGGAAGAGACAAGATGCTCATCAGTACAAGAGGGAGAGAACAAAAAAAGAAAGAAAAAAAGAGAAGAGGAGGGAAGGGGAGGGGAGGGGAGGGGAGGGGAGGGGAGGGGAGGGGAGGAGAGGAGAGGAGAGGAGAGGAGAGGAGAGGAGAGGAGAGGAGAGGAGAGGAGAGGAGAGGAGAGGAGAGGAGAGGAGAGGAGACTGAAAGCCAGAGTGACTAAATGGGAGTCCATGGCTTGTCCAAGCAGGGTTGGAAATCACGTTTAGCTGCAAGATTGCAAGATTTCTAATATCAGGAGCCACTTTGCTCTAATGCTCCACCAATATAGTCCAACACACACCCCACTCCCAAGAACATGACTGAGATGGAGAAGTGATTTAAAAAAAAAATAAAAAACATTTTGGGGGTCAAGGACACCACAAGAAGACCTACAGAGTCAGCTAACCTGGGCCCAGAGTGGCTCACAGAGACTAAACTACCAACCAAAGATCATGCATGGGCCGGACCTAAGTCTCCTACACATTTGTAGCAGACATGCAACTTGTTCTTCATGTGGGTTCCTTAACAATGGAAGCAGGGTCTGTCCCTGACTCTGTTGCCTGCCATTGGACCCCTTACCCCCAGTAGGACTGCCTGATTGGGCCTAGTCTTCCTAGGACTAGATGTCCCAGGGTGGGGCATTATTCAAGGGGGAGCTTCACCTTCTCTGAGGAGAAAGGGGTAATGGTAGAAGAATCCGTAAGGACAACACTAAGAGGAGAGGGAGGATGGGATGAGGAGTGGGAGGGTGAGGAAAGAACTGCAATCAGGATGTAAAGTGAATAAAAAAATTCTAGAACAGTACATGATTGAGTCCAAATAGCTAGTCACATTTAGGAAAAATGCAAGAGTCATTATAATTTCTCTTTTTGATTCTCTGTCCCACAAGGTCTAAAAACTTGAGGCAAGGCAGCTTGTCCCATCTGGGATATAGTCAAGCAAAGGTGGATCAGGAACATATGTCCAGTACAGCTTCGCAGTCACCCTTGTCAGGGCACTCAGCAAGCTCACAGGTCACCATCACTCTTTGTCTCAGCAACAGCATGTCTCACCAATCATTCTGGCAGCCACCATGCTCCTTCATCATCCTGCAGAAAAAACATAAACATGCCCTCTTCCCCATATTAGATACCTTGTCAGGATCATGCCATATGCCTGTGAGTGGATCCTTTCTTTTCACCTAGGCATAAGTATGCCTAGTTGTAGGGTGCCATGGATACTCAGCAGAAAGTTCCTTGGTGCCATAGACACTCAGCAGAAAGTTCCTTGGCATCCAAATTTTTTAAAAAATTAAATAAAAAGAGCATGATTTAAATAAATTTGTGGTACATGGGGATATTTTGTCCTGTGAATACTTTTATTTCTGCTCATTATATGTTAAAGTTTGCTTATAAATACATAAAAAGGTCGGCAGCCAAAGTACATGACTTGGAACTGAAAATGGACCCCAGACAGAGTTATTAATTTACCAGGCTGACAAGCCAAGGATGGGTAAGATTCTTCACAGAGCCTTACAACCTAAGACAGAAGTTTATTGCTTTTGATAATTCTTCTTCCTCCTTCCTCCTTCTTCCTTCCTCCTTCCTCCTTCCTCCTTCCTCCTTCCTCCTTCCTCTTTCCTCCTTCCTTCTTCCTCCTTCCTTCTTCCTCCTTCCTTCTTCCTCCTTCCTCCTCCCCTCAGCCTTGGGCAACTTTCTTCCATCTCACCACCCAAAAGACAAATGTTTTCATTCTACATACAGATAAAGTCATCTGGCCTTGTCTTCCCTGGCCAAGCTAGTATTATGTAACATAAGGATCTCCAATTCCATCTACCTTGTCACAAATGGCAGCAATACATTCCTTCATGACTGGACAGTATTCTGTAGTGTGTACAGTGTCATTTCTTTATCCGGGATACTTGAATCATACAGGCTATTTCTTTATCCAGGCGTCAGCTAACGTACATACAGGTTGTCTCCATTTTTTTGGCTGCTGTGAACAGTTCTGCAATGAGGGTATAGATGCAGATCTGTCTTTGATCTCCTAATTACATTTTCTTTGAATATGCATGTTCCTGGTGGTGAGATGGCTGGACCACATAATCTTTCTATTTTTAGGGGTTTTTTAGCAACCTGCAAACAATTCCCATAATTTACGTTCTCACCAGCACAAAGCCTCACTTTGCTTCACAAACTCAGCCATGCTTGCTGTCTTCGGTCTTTTGGATAAAAAGTCCATCTCACTGGGGTGAGGCAGTTTCAGGTTGTAGTTTCCATCTGTACTCTACTGCTAACAAAAGATGCTGGGCACCCTCTCAGGCACACACTGGCCATCTACATCTTCTTTGAGAAATGCCTACTTAAGAATGTTGCCTCTATGTAATCTGGCAGCTGAAAAAAAAAAGTGACTGAAATTCTTTATTAAAAGTATTTACTTTGATTATATTTAAATATGTAAATGAGGAGTATGAGTGAGTGTGGGCTCCAGCAGATACCAGAGCATCAGATTTCACTGGAGCTGGAGTTACAAACAGTTATGAGGAACCCCAGATAGATCTTAGGAACTGAGCTCAAACCCTCAGCAAGAGAAGCACCTCTTCTTAACCACTGAACCACTTATAACCACTCACTAGGTCCCTATAGCAATCCTTAAGAAGGTTCTAGATTATCAGTAGGATAAAGGTACTAAATGTCTCACTGTCCAGTATGCCATTGCCTGCCTGACGGTAACAATCATTGCCCTAAATGCCAGCCAGGCATAAACTCTTTCTGGGACCCACTAAGCTCCAAGCTGACAGAAGTGCCTAAGACAGAGTGGTTTTCATTGAGAACCTGAGTGAGAAGCATCAATGGTTTTCCAGTTTGACCCTCCATTCCATATACTTACCAGAAAGTCTAGGTAATGTACTGTTTTTTTTTTTTTTTTCCTTAAGTCTAACCCACTTCCTTCATCACTTGGACAGAGAAATTTTAACCATGTTAGTTTGAGTTAAACTCAGTTAATTTGGAGCTCTCTCAGCCAAATGTGAAATAACGCACCCCTTAGTTCTCCCCACCTCCATTTAAGCTCCACTTGAGCTACTGTCATGGAACTTGGAAAAGGCTCCATTACTCCATCAACATCTGTTTTTGCTGAGATGCTGCCCAGTCTACCTGAACAAAGGTTTCCCTGGCAACTGCTCAAGAGATACCTACCCATCCAGGCTCTTGCCAGTGTTGTTCCCTCATCACAGAGGCAAGGATCTCTCCACCACTGCCCACTTCTAGTTCCCAGGCACCCCTCCCTCAGCTGTGTGAGCAAGTCCTGGTCTCTTCTTCACACACAACATATGAACATTCTCAAGAGTTCTGACATAAGATCTTTCTGCATGGAATCTGTGCTGCCTCCAACTGCTTTGCTGCTCCATGGATAAAGATGGTGGCACCCCTCGGCAACCAAGCAGAAGTGGGGCACCTGTGTCCCTTTCCTCTGAAACTCCCCAGGCTTTGAGCTAATGAAACTGTCATTGGGACCTCAAGGGTCAAATCATAGAGACTGCAGTCAAAATTTGGTGAGATTCCTTCCTGACTCTGTCATCTCGTCATGGTCTAAATGACCTAAAGCACCGGAACGTTTATACATCAATAATGTTTGACATTTTTCTCTCCATCTTAATGAACTTTCAGTAAGTTATGAAGCCCAGATTCGTTTACCAAACACTGTCTGTTTCAGTGCCGTAGCCAGGAAAGACGGACTCTCTCTGCAGAGCTGTAACCTGCTCAGCAGACTGCACCATAAATGATCCCTCTTTCCTCCAGAGCTCCCTGAATGGCTGTAAGGACAAGTCCAGCCATGTTATTGTTCCAGAAATACCTACTAGATGTGAGAAGACCCAAACGCCCACAAAACTTGCTGAGTTACGAGAACACACAAAGGACTTTATTTTCAATTCCCGTTTCTTAGACGTTTTTGTCGTTATTTTTCCCCAGCACAGAGCAGCCTTTGTGTCTGTGGATCTCCCTAAATGTTTATGTCCCAAAGTGCACAGAGGTGTGAAAAAATGTGGCTCATGTTCTTCATAAATCCATATTACAAGACACAGCCTTGAAAATGAAAATCCCCTTTCCCTCTAAGCTTTCTTTCATGTCAAAGGTTAGTCTGGCTTGTTCAACAGCTTAGACCTCAGAGCCTGAGAAAGAATTGAGTATGCGTCCACGTGGTATCAACAGCTAAGATTTCAAAAGCAAGAAGAGAGAGTCTTTAGAAAAACAACTGAGGGTTAGCTGTTAGAAAGAGTTCATAGTTTGACTGACCCAGAAATAAATTACTATAAACCCAGTAACTGATTTAACATGTCTGCTCACCAACTCCCCCATAACCCGCCATGAACATTTTAAAATGAGTGTTTTTGACATAAATGCCTCTCTCTTAGAACACAGTAAAATCTTGAGTATTTACTCTATAAAATAAACCTGTCAAAAATGTAGCGGTCAAAAAATTAATTCATTTCTTTTCTAGGAAAAGTAAAAAAATTAGACTTATATTTTTTAAGCCAACAACAAATCCTAGTCACAAATTATCTGTTGAGTACAACATAAATTTCGGTGATAAATTCATGATTCCTTCTTTCTTTCCCAGCCTTTTCAGGTTAATAAGAGCAAATTGCTCACTAAAGAATTCAGCTTTGGTGTTAGAGAGATGGCTCATCATGAGCGAGCCTGCCTTGTGAATGTGAGTACCTGAGCTCTAGCCCAGAGCCCACACAGAAAGCTGGCATGGTGGCATACACTTGTCCTCCCAGCCACGGTGAGAACAAAGGCAAGGTGGAAACAGGTCACTTGCTGGAAAGTCCAAGTTCCCTGCCAATGAGAAGTCCTGTCTCCATAAAAGATGGAAGGCTCCCAAGGGAATGATTTCTGCGGCTGTCCTCTTCGCTCCACACACATGTGCATGTGCACATGCACACAAGCATGAGCACACACATACGTGTGCATACATACACACATTTAACTAAGTACCAGATAACTTGAATACCCATCTCACCTCTCTCCTTTCTGGAAAAAGGCAGCAGGAGGGCATTTTCTGTGGGTTTGGCTGACAAATGAAGCATTTCCATACTGGTTGGGTTTCTGTTGCTGTGATAAATGCCAGGACCACAAACAAGTTGGTGAGGACTCATCTTAGAGTTGTAGTCCATCAGGAAGAGAAGTCAGGGCAGGAATCCAAAGCAGTAATCTAGGCAGGAACTGGAGCAGAGGTGGTGAGGAGACATTACTTACTGGCGTGCTCTCTATGGCTTACTGGGAATGCTTCCTTACACAACCCAGGACCCGGGACGGGAACACCCCAATTGTGTTGGGCCCTCCCACATCAATCACTCATCAAGAAACTGCCCTATGGAGGCGATTACTGGAAATCTCAATTACAGGTAATCTCTACTGGTGTTCCCTCTTTACAGATGACCCTAGCTGTGTCAAGCTGACAAGAAGAAACTAACCAGAAGAGTACTATGTTCTAAATAAAAATATGTTCACAAACTTTACCAACATCAGCATCCTGGCACAAGATATCTATAGAATAGGCTATCTCCTCTAAAGAGAACTATCATGTAATGACCATTTTACTATATTTAGACACTGCTTGAAAATTAATTCTAATATGTATAACTAAATTTTCTCTTCTTTGAAATAAAAAAGCCAAGCCACCTGATGTCATGGGACAGCCAAAACAGTTGAGTTTGTTTGGATGGCTAAGTCATAACATGATGCTCTATTTTATTTCAATTGACCTTGGAAATTATTGGGTACTTTCTTCAAGACCTCTCCCAAGCTCTCTCTCCCACCTAGGTACAGGAGGAAAGATCACCTTCCTTGGCATGAAAAGATAAAAAGATTGCACCATTGCTTGCTATACGTGATAAGAACCAGTGTTCCCAGAAACCAAATGTAAACCTGGGAAGTGTGAGAAGTTGCCTGTAACCCTAGCTGGTAGCTGGTGGGAATGAGGGTCCTCGGACAAGCTGGCTAGCTAGAGTGTTGACACTGAAGAACTCAGGGCTCAGTGAGAGACTGGTGAATAAGATAGAAAAAAAAATTGAGTACAAAGCCTGAAGTCAACCGTAGACTTATACACACATGCACACACATACATGCATGCATGCACACGTGATGGTATATCACACACATAGACAAATGTGCAAAAAAGAAAATTCCTTCCTCCTAGGATCACAGGAAAAATCTTTCCAAAGTGCCACTGTATTCACACAAATCTTAAGCCATCTTTTGGATCTCATCGGGTGTCTTGATCAGTCCCCACAATTCCTCTCAGTACTTCATTGTTCTTTTCAGTGCCCTGGTTGGGTTCAAAGTCACTCCTGAAGCATTTAAAGCTTCCCATCTTAGTTCACAAACCACTTCCACCTCCTTCCAGATCCTCTTGCCAGCTAACCCCCACCCAGGCCTCCTATCAGCTTTACCCTCCAACATCCTTCATAGGCCTCCTCATAAGTCTCCATCCTGTGCTGGAAGAACATAGCCTATAACACACTTGGCAGTTCTTGCCTATTCCTCAATTTTCTAGCAAGCTTACGTAAATGTGTTTTCATTGCACATTCATTCATTGCACAGCGGCACACACAACTGAAGCACTCAGGAGCGAGAGACAGGATTGTGAGTTCAAGGCCAATCTAGGCCATGAAATCCTGTCTCAAAAAAACATACAATTGTGTCCTTTTAGGAATATGAAGTTTAGGGAGATGCTGTCCTGCGCCCAGTGTAGAGTCAAGCACCATCTTGAATATGTGAGTCTTTCTAATATTCTTGTAATATCGTCTAATTGTTTATTGAGATGGAGTCCCTGTGATGTTTAGAGCTCTTAGAGGTAAGTGCTTAAAGAGGCTTGACTTGGCTTGGCAGAAATAGTTAAACTGCCAATAGAAATGTTCTCTTTAGATCATTCCAAACGTTCCAGAACCACAAGATTGTCCCAGCAGTCATCAGAGAAAAATCTTTCTATGGGTGTTTGGAGATACTGAAGAAACATACTAGGAAAAGGAGGCGCCTGGCCGAGTGGAGACCCACGAGAGATCCAATTTGCTGTGCAAAACATTATCTACCCAAACATTCAATTTCAAAGGAATTTGGGTCTTGAAGTGAAGAAGACAAACAGGGTATTTATTTCTACCACTTCCACATTGCAAACTATTTCTTCTTGTTTTGACCTTTTTAGTCCAAAACAACTCAAGCAAGGCTTTGGAAGACAGCTGAACTGAGTGGCTTCATCACCATCAGCAAGTTCTTTTTTTTTTTTTTCTTTTTGGTTTTTCAAGACAGGGTTTCTCTGTATAGCCTTGGCTGTCCTGGAACTCACTCTGTAGACCAGGCTGGCCTCGAACTCAGAAATCCGCCTGCCTCTGCCTCCCAAGTGCTGGGATTAAAGGCGTGCGCCACCACTGCCCGGCCCATCAGCAAGTTCTGACTTAACACTTTATCCTCTTTCTAGAAACCACATCCAAATGGAAGGAGGTGATGTCAAGGGTGGGCATCTCAGTAACCACATGCCCAGCTCTTAGTGGGCACCTTGAGGAATATGATGTCACAAGTCCTAAGCTACCTACCTCCCTTGCACACCAGATCCTGCAACCAGACCACAGAACTGCCATAGGCAAAGTGGGTTTCAGCCTCAGCCTGTCACTGCTGGCTATGCCTCTGTGAAAGCATGTCCACCCAGCACCTTTGCAAGCAGGCTCACTGGTGAAATTAACATGGTAATTCTTTCCATCACCATAGCCCTCCAAGGTTTTAACAATGAGTCATTTGGAGCCCAGGAACCAATCAGCAGCTAAAAGCCTTTAGCTCCTTGCTGCAGTCTGGCTCAGTGGCCCATGTGAGTCCTCTTTGTGACTTTAATTTGCGACAGGAGGCAGCTGGAGTGTGGCTGACCCCATCCATCCTTCAACAGCCCTTTTGCCTGGCTTTCAGGGGTCAGGAACAACATTCCAGCTGCCAGCTGCATGCCCGGTGACAGGCTGAAAGATCCTTCCCAAAGAACAGCAAAGTTAATAAAAAGCTCAATTATTCTCTCTCCTCTCTTTTACTCTCTTCTGCCAAAGGACCGCCCCAGTTTTATAATACCGTCTGTCACCAAACAATTAGGCAAGGTGCTACCACCCCCAACACCCTCAGTTCTAGAGATTTCTAGTGTAACTTGACTTGGATCAGCAGAGGAAGCATTGTGACATCTTACTGAGGAAAAAAAAAATGTGGACACTAAACCTCTTATTCTCTCAAGTGCTGGCTAAAACACTTCTTTAAAAAACTTAAATACCACTACCTCCTCAAGCCAGAGCATTAACACACACACATGCACACACATGCACACACATGCACACACATACACACTAAAACCACATTAGCCAATAATATATCTGCTTTTTATATCTTGCTGTGTTATCCATAGAAAACTGTCAGAAATGAAAATATATAAAATCTAATGTATAAAATAGTAATGTATTGACTCGCCTCTATATGAGTACATGAAAACATGCAACCACGAATATTTTAAATGCACATTTATGTGTACCTATATGTATCAGTTATCTCTTGAACTTTATATATTATTTATATTCATATTTATGTATAAATTTAAATATAATATATATAAAGTGTTTTATGTATGTGGATACTTTATGTGCAATAGATTCCTGGATATATGATTATTAGAAATATTTTAACTAACGTGTTTATGTACAATACACTTTATCTATAAACACATACTTACATAATACAAATATACCCTTACCACAAAGACCCATGAAATCATTCAAGTCACATATAGTAATTTCTCCTGTTCTTTACTCTCTCTTTTGTAACTATGTTAGGAGCAAGAATTAGAGTAAGGGCTACAGAACTACCACAGCTCACACAAAAGCCTAGCTCTGCTATTTGCTCAAACAAAAACAGCCATGAGTTGCCCTCACTGCTTGAATAGACCTTGGTTTGTGAGAGAAAAAGGTAGAGCTGGTAAGTGAAGGCTTCTCTCCTAGACATTGGGCCGAAGCATCAATTTATACTTATGGATTTTATAGGACAATTTAACCAATCTGAGATAGATACTGAAACTGAACAAGACAATTCTTTTAAGTATTAAGAGGAGATAGCTCATTGGTAGTATACGTACCTAGTAGCAGAATGTCCTCGATCCAATACTGAAAATAGGATTTCTGAGTGTAGAGGCACATGCCTGCAAATCCAGTAAATGGGAGGTTTACATACGAATTTCCAGCGCAGCTTGGACTATGAGCTCAAGCTTTAAACAAGCAAAAACAAATTAAATAAAGGTAAAACAAAGACAATATTTCTTCTCAGGTACATATGTAAGAACTGGAAAACTAATATAGTCTCAAGCCCCCAGGAAAGGAGGCCCCTGTGCTTAGACAGTGTACATGAGCAAACACAGCCAACCCTCAAACACTGTATGAAGCTTATATGTCTAATTTGTACTAACTGATTTCCACTCACATGATTTCATGGCAATATTAGAGGAATGAACAAGATGCCATCTCAGCTTATAGGCTGCTGCATTTCCTGTGCCTGGACCAGGTCAAGTCTGCCCTCTCACATTCCCTGGTTACAGAGGAAACCAAATACATGGACTCTTTACTATCTGTCACTACCAGCCTTTTAAAGCCAGTCTATCCATTGTTCTGTGTCAGCAGTGGCGTGACATACACAGTTCACATTGTTTATGGCAATTATAAGGGCAGAACGGCAGTGAGGAAGAAAACATTTTCTTCTGACATAACAAGTTATTGCAAGCTAGAAAAAACCATCAGCAGCCTCGGTACATTCTGATCCCCTGGGAGAGACCACAATCACATTCTACAAACACTAAGAAACAAAGGCCTGCAACACTTTTGCCAAATGCAAAGATGGTCTCTTTCTGTTGGAGTGAAGGGTGACTGACAGGGTCCTACTGTAGATTCCCTTTCCATTCTAAACATGTCGCAAAATACCTCAGCAGCTCCAGCGGGTTCGTTTAACATCTTAGACCCTAAGAGTAATTTATAGATTCCACTAAAAATGTTTGCTGTCCATACCACAGCTCTTTTCCCAAACATTTTTTTTTCATCCTGCAACACTTCTTTCATTACATACCTGCTAATGTCCTTTTAGATACTATGGCCTCAGGGGATCATGAGGAAATCAGTCATGCAGAACTTAGCAGTTTCTATCAAACAGTATATTGGGAAATGAAAGTACCTATTCCTGCTGACTTTAGTCAGGAAGACAGTATCTGAAGATACATCAGATCAGTGTGTACCCTCCTCCAAAAAAAAAAAAAAAAAAAAAAAAACAACCTACTATAAATCCCTGGCCCCTACATTCACCTGCCTCCCATCTGCCCTGCCCTTGCTAGTTACTTCTGATGTTACATAATTGCTATCTATATTATCCAAATTTTAGTTCTCAAAAGACAAAAAGTTCATGACTATCTGAACCAGTCTTTACTCAGTTTTGTTTATAGCTAAAAGTCAAATATAGCCAGCCAAAAACCTACAGTGAACAAGTCTAAACAATTCAGCAAATAAATATAAATTAAAATGTCAGCTAATGCGTGAATTAAAACAAGGTGTCTCCATTTTCAACAAAGTATAGTAAAAAAATCTGGAACATGTATAGAATATAAAATATACACAATAATATACACTGATATCTTAACAGAAAGATAGTAGGAAAATAAAGTACACTTATCATGTGCTTGTAGTTCTTGAATTTCATGCTGTGTGCATGCATTACTGCTTCAAAAGTAAAAATAAGTGCTAAATTTAAAATTTAGAACAATGGTAGCCAACAGAAGAATGAGGAGACAGAGGGAAAGTACATCCTATGCAGAGATCATATTTAGTGCAAAAATGAAATGTAAAAGTTATCTGTTTTATAAATGGCAATAAGTATCAGGATTTCTAATGAAAAACATTACTTTCCTAATCTCAAAAGCTGATTCTGCTCTGTTGTTTTGTTTAGACATCTCACTTCTTATTTGATGTAAGTATGTCTTTGATATCTGACTTCTTATTTGATATAAGTGTGTCCTTGGTAGTATGTGGATTGAAGTAAATTGTTATGAAATTTAAGTCCTTTGGAAGCCTAATTTTAAACTTTATATTCTACACTAACCCTAAAATCCTTAAATATCATAAATCCTTGATACCTTAAATACACTACACACACACACACATACAATGTCTGCACTGAGGGTTACTGAAGATGGTGTAGAATGGAGGTGGAAAGTCAGAAATAAGTTTGGTGAGAGAAATATCATTTATCTGATCATTTGCACAGTGTGCTCCAGAGGGAACAGATAGAAAATTAAACAAACACATTATATCTCCTCTTTGGTGGACATGCTGGACTTGAGTCACTTTCTAATGACCTGGGGAAATAGAAACACAGGTTTCAAACAGAGAAGGCGAGACTCCCCATAGTTTAGTTTGGGGACCTCAAGAGCAAAGATCAGCTGGTGACATGACAGGCAGTTTCTCTGAGAATCCAGGGAAGGATTGGTGGGCTGAGCCACAAACATTGTGGATACACTGAGTCCACAATCCTGAGGCCCTCAGAGGCAGATGTTCTGAACAATGAGTAACAACAACTAGAGTCTCATTAGGTCAGGGCAAGGAGGAGAGGCAGAAGTGCAAACCTCCAGAAAAGCCAGGCCCACTGCCCTAGATGAGTAGAAACATTGTTTCCATTAGGCAAAGCCTTTGAGCCATGTGTGCAATTTACCAACACAAGAGAACTTGGAATACATTTTAATAATGTTCCCACAGGTGATGGTTGAAACGCTTCAGGGAAGTCTAAAGGAGGACATGCCTCAAAAGACCTGATGGGGAGAAGCTCTTAGAACTCAAACCATAAAAGGAATTAGAGATGCCCGAAAGAGAGAACAGTTAAATGCCTAGATACGACTCCCAAATAAATAAATAAATAAATAAATAAATAAATAAATAAATAAGGCAAAGTCAGGAAAAGATGTTTTTAAATATACTTCAAAGAACACTGGAGATGTTGGAAAGAAAGAAACAAAGACGTCCTCAGAAGCACAAAAGGCCAAACAGTGAGTGGTATCTAGTGTGACTCAAACCACATGTCAAGAGCTTTTATGGAAATGATAAATCCCATCAAAACATGATACTTTGTAGCCACTGTGCCCTAATCCTTCCTTCCCTCACTTGTGTTGTGATTATAGAAAAATAAACTGCAAGCTGGAGATGATAAATTAATCAAGTTAAAATTTTCCCTTTGAGGACACAGCATTGGGCAATGCTCTTCATCCACTGAAAAGAAAATGCAGCAAGGAATGAGGGAGAAGGAAGAATGAAGGCTCAAGGAAAGACAGCAATGGGGGGGTCGCCATGTTGCTTAAAGCGACTTACTGGACAGAAGTTGCTTTTCAGCAAAGCTAACGTTTAATAGTAATTCAGCATTTCTTCTCTGACAACAGTTTTGAAAACTGAGAAACTCTCAAGTCTGTCAGAGCATTTAGTAATTTTGTAATTTATGAGTTTAAGAAAATGGAGCTATAGTTTCATGTTTCACTTCAAAACTTCTTTAAAAGCTACAATCGGGTGAATCTGGAGATGGTCTCTATATTTTTATGAGACTAAAACGCTGTTTAATGCTACAAACAAAATGCATTCTTGCTGCACATGACTAATGCTCAGTGAACAGTTCAAAGACCAGGAATTTTAAAAGCAACAGTTCAACTCACTTCCTGGCTGGAAAAGTCATTTTCAGTGTTAACCTTCAGGCCTGTCCAGCAGCTGGGAAACAGTTTATTTTATTACATACTTAATAAGTGTCGTACACTCTTCCTAAAAGAGGCCAAGCATGTTCCTTTTAAACACTAGAAATGGCAGTAAGGGTAGATCAGACACAGAACTCAATGCAGGCAGTATTAGCAGCTGCTCTCCAGTCAAGCACAATGTAAGATCTTGATCAGTTTGCGCATCCAAATTCAAAACTTAATAAAAGGTTTTTAGAAATGAATTTGACAGTAATTGAGGTACAGGCATAAGGACATAAGTTTGCACCCTCAGCATCCGTGTAAAAGCCTGGCACAGTAACACAGCACTGTGTGAGACAGGGGCAGAACCACTGAAGCTCACTGGCCTGGCATCCTGATCAACGGCCAGAGAGCTCTGGGCTCTGTGAGAGACTCTGTCTCTGGATGTCAAGGCAGAGAGTGACAGAGTGGGATACATAAAAGGCTTCTCAAATCTCCATACATATATGCAGAAGATGAACACGAACACACACACATGCACATATGCTTATGCATATAGTATACATACATTCATCACAGAAAGAGAGAGAGAGAAAGAGAGTGTCTTTGTCAAAATTAACATTTAAGAAAAAACCTGTATCACATTAACATTTTAGGGAGGTATGTTTCTTGCATTTCAATGTTTTCAGATTTAGGCAGGAGCATATCTGTCCCTTAAAGAGTCATGCAGAAGTATTTAAGATGATATTAATTATCTCTGCAATTATCTTCAAATGCCATTTACTAATTGTGATTATGTGTGCCTACACACAAAGATAAAATGAGTAGTGTTCTAAAACATTAAATTTAGTTTTAAGATAAAGGCTGGGAAGACAGGTCAGTCAGTAAAGGGCTTGCCACACAGCACAGGGACCTGAGTTGCGTCCCCAGAAGCCATGCAAAGACCTAGTTGCTAGTCACAATGCAGCACTGCAATGACAGAAACCGGCAGATCCCTGGGGCTCGCGGGTCACCCAGCCAAGCCAACATTATAGGCCAAAAAGAGAGTCTGTCTCAGAGAAAATAAATCAAGGCAACAGTTGCTGAGGCATGACCCCTTGGATTCTCCACTGGGCTGTACCCACACACAACACACACACACACACACACGTGTGTGTGTGGATGCATACTCACACAAACACACATGTGAACATGCACACACATGTACATATGTATGCATGCACAAATGTACAAAAATCATTAATCTAGACATTCATGAAATATCATTTCATTTTTCCATAGATTTCAAATATTTATTCATAAAAATATGGCAGAAAGAACAAGCAAGAGAGCTTAGTGGAAGCCCATTGCAGAACAGAAGCCTTCAGAGCCTCAGAGCAGAGATGGGCAAGAAAACCAGGACAAACATTAAATGTATGGAATACTTAAATATACGTGTGTCTTAGTCAGGGTTTCTATTCCTGCACAAACATCATGACCAAGATGCAAGTTGGGGAGGAAAGGGTTTATTCAGCTTACATTTCCACATTGCTGTTCATGACCAAAGGAAGTCAGGACTGGAACTCAAGCAGGTCAGGAAGCAGGTGCTGATGCAGAGGCCGTGGAGGGATGTAACGTACTGGATTGCTTCCCCTGGTTTGCTCAGCTTGCTTTCTTATAGAACGCAGGACTACTAGCCCGGGGATGGCACCACCCACAATGGGCCCTCCCACCTTTGATCACTAGTTGGGAAAATGCCTTACAGCTGGATCTCATGGAGGCATTTCCTAAAGGGAATCTCCTTTCTTTGTGATAACTCCAGCTTGTGTCAAGTTGACACACAAAACCAACCAGTACAATATGATACATGCTACTGACTGTTGTAAAAAATCCAACCATTTCAAGCTTCTGAGAAGATGTAAGTTAGCTCCAACACTACCAGGAAACGTAAAGAATCTTTAAATTATAAAAGACACCTGACAGCAGTTCAAATATATCTCCTGGCCACACAGGAAAAGCAGCACCACTTGACAGAGGTCATTGCATGCTGGAAGGTTCTACACACGTTCTGCAATGTCAAACTTCCTCTCAAGAAGTAACAATGGCCGTCAGAGAGGACCTTGACTTTGGGAGAGAAGGGAGCTTATTTCTACTTATAAAACTGGCTTAGAAATGGTAACTGGGGCTAGAGAAATGGCTCGGAGGTTAAAAGCAGGTACTGCTCTCACAGAGGACTTGAGTGTGGTCCCCAGCTCCTATTATGGGTGGCTCACAACCACTTGTTACTCTAGCTTCACTGACACCCTTCTCTTACTTCTGTTGGCACTATACTCACACACACACACACACACACACACACTCAAGTTAAACGTTTTTAATCGTTAAGTCAGTCTTTATGAAATGGCAGACCATCTCCTCACACAGATTTCCCGTCTGCATCACCCCAAATGTTCTTTCTTACAAACATCTCTGACTGGCTGAAGATAACGTAGATACTACTGCACAGTGCAATATTAGTTACACAACCAGACCATTACTGCTCTTCCTTTCCAGACTGACCAGTACTTGATGTCCAAGAACAGAAGAAGAACCTGCAGGCCATAGGCAAGCATACAGCCCACTAAGTTTTTCAAGTTAGCAAAAGGCAATCATTTTCGTTTTCCACAGACATATAGTCAGTCCGTCAGCAAGTTAATCACACAGCCATATCCAGATTGCTTTGTTTCTCTCTGTTTTTACTCTTTCCCTACTTCAGACACTGTCTGTCCTAAACTAGGACGGCTATAATGAAATATTATTAAAAACTCATCAGTGGCAATCCCTGCCTTGACTACGCACAATCTGTTTCCTACACCAGGCCTAGAATGATCTTTTAAATCAGGAAACAGAGAATACCAGTCTCCTGCGTTGAAGCTTCCAGTGGTTTCCATTTAGAAGAAAACCCATATTCCTTACCCTGACTGCTTGCCAGCTCTTGTGCAATCTGGACCTGTTTGTATTTCTGGCTTCACCTCCTCCCAATTGCCTCTCACTCAGTGTATTTCAGACATCTTGGCTCTCTTTCTGTTCCTCAAGTCGACCAACTTGCTCTCCTTGACCCCTTGACAGTGGTGGGTTTTCCTCTGCCTGAAATGTGGGACACGTTGGCTGGCTAGATACTGCTGGCATGTGAGTCTCAAGTGAAACATCACTTCTCAGAAAGCTTCCCTGCTACTAAAACATCACCATGCCTTACACACTGTGACCCGGATGTTTTCCGATTTAAGTTTTTATTGACTGCTTCCATCTTCCAAGCAAGTTTTCTGATTTATCTCACAGGCGTTTAAAAACTATGAGGAGATATTATCCATGGCTGCATCTTCCAAAAATTAACAATATGAAGTTAACAAATTCTTAAAAGGCTCAAACTACTAAAATAAATCAGAAGAAAGAGAAAAGGAGAAATCCTGCAACTTGGTGGTTTTAAAACTGCACATGAAAAAAAGGCCCAGGGCTGGTGTACACCCCTGGGAACTCCAACCAAATATTAAGAGAAGTTACCACACACTCTTCATGTCACATGATTGCATTACATCACCCCTGAGGATTACCCAAAGGAATCTAAGTTGGCACACCACAAAGATACTACCAGAAGTTGACAGTTGCTTTAAGAGGGAAGATTTTTCTTTTATTTAATGTGTGGCCACTAGTAGGTTTAACCGCAGGCTTCTTGACTCATGCCCCAGTTCCTGAATAATGACTTGGAGACTTATTATTTATTAATAAATACCCAGGTCTTAAGCTGGGCTTGTTCCCTAACTTTCTCATATTTCAATTATCCCATTTATAGCATTCTATGTCTGCCACAGTTACCTCTCATACTTCAGAGTTCCTCTGAGTCCTGGCGGCAAATCTTCTCCTGTGCCTGACTATATCCCAGAGTTCCTCTCTCCCTGCTGGATGTCCCACCTTCTATTCTACCCTTTCCTTTAGGCCATAGGCTTTTAATTGACAGGTGATACAACCATACAGTACACAAGAGGCTGTCCCTAGAGGTAGTTAGATCCCTCTGCTCCAGTGGATGGCTGGAGATCTTGTTAAAGATCAGTTGCTCCAGGAGTGTGGGACCTAGAACAATGACTGATAGCAAGTGATGAGTGACTTTGAGAGAGCCCTTGAGTGACAACAGTGGTGTCTGAGATCTAGAGCGTCTCTGAGTAACTGAGGGAGTTCAGGACCTAGAGCTGGAGCACGTCATTGGGTAGGTTGGAGAACAGGACTGCCCGTGTGACAGCACTAACTGAACACAATAGTCGTCAAAAATGAAAGGACATGAAATAAGGAGGGGCACTGCTGAGTCCTTAGGAGGAAGTGGAGAAGAGCCAGTGCAGGTCGATCAATTTCCTTGTATACATGTATAAAATTCTCAAGAAAAAATTTAATATTGAAAATAAAAAGATGGCCCTGCTCTAGTACAGCTGACAAGCCAGGAAACAAATGAGACAGCACATGTGTCTGAGGACAGGAAGAAAGGTCCCACTGGTCTTTCACCCCCTCATCATACTAATCTGCTTCTTTCCATGTTTGTGATGGTTAATTTATGCATCAACTTGATTGGATGAGAAACTCATGCACTTGGCCAAATGTTATTCTGGTTCTTCTGTGAGGCATTTCCGAGTGAAACTGGTGTTTGAATTAGGAGACTGAGTAAAGCCTGTGTTGTCCTTTCTGGTGTGAATGGACCACAGGTCAGGTAGCCTGTTTAAGAAATACTAGTGAGCTTCAATTTCTTCCTGCCTGACCACCTTGGCCTGGAACAGTCATTGCTTCCTGCTTAGAGATTCAAACAAACAACAACAAAAAAAAGCAATGTTTTCAGTTTCTAACAATGAATAAATGGATTCCTTCTGAAATTAGATTTAAACATAAAGTTAATTTGTGCCACTGTGGTGGTTTGGATAGAAATGGCCCCCATAAATTCATGTGTTTGGTGCTTGGCCATAGGGAATGGCACTGTTACAAGGTGTGGCCTTGTTAGAGGAAGTGTGTTACTGCATTAGAGCAGTTGCTTTGAGGTCTCCTATGCTTAAGCTACACCCAAGGTAGGACATAGTCTCCTTTTCCTGCCTCTGAATCAAAATGTAGAACACTCAGTGTTAGCATTTTCTGTAGGCTCCACCCAACAGTTACCTAGCAACAGCCAAGTACGAGCCTAGCTCACTATTAGAAGGACTGACTATTCAGCCTCTCTCTCTCTCTCTCTCTCTCTCTCTCTCTCTCTCTCTCTCTTTCCTCTCTCTTCATCTCCTACTCTTTTTTTCTTCCCCATGTGTCCCTAGCTGGCCTCTTCCCCCTCTTTCTCTCTTCCTCTCTCTGTCCTTTTTTGTCCCCCTTTCTCTGCCTGTACTCTCTTCTTCCTTCCACCACATCACCACCTCTCTTTTATAAAACACGACACTTGGCTCCTCTAGCACCGTGTCTACCTGCACACTCCCATGCTTCCCACCATGGTGATAATTTATTGAACCCCTGAAACTGTAAGTCAGCCCCAATTTAATGTTTGCCTTCATAAGGGTTGCCTTGGTCATGGTGTCATTTCACAGCAATAAAACCCTAAATAATACAACCACCAAACAAGGGCAGTTTCCTTTTATGTGTCAAGTGAAGAATGTTTGCAAAAAAAAAAAAAAAAAAGTAAAATTCAAAGACAGAAATAACAGTTGGGGGGTGTCTATCTGGATAAAGCTACTCCCTGTGTGATTCTAACTCTATAGAGACAGCAAAAAAAGAAGGCAGTGGTTACCAGTAGGTTGGAGAAAGGGGACTGACAGAAAACATGGGAGAGTTTCAGGTCAGTGATGTCATTATAATTGTGTGTTCACAAAACCCCTACAATGCACAACACACTGTGTCGCAGTATCTGTTGCAGCCTGTAAGAGTAGCGTGTGAACACTGAGTTCATCAACTGTAATAAATACACCTCACAATGATGTAGAGTGTTAGTAGCACAAAGCTGGGTCAATGTCAGGAGGAAAGTGGGGCTCGCTGCAAGTTCTGTATGGTCTACCAGGTTCTTTTATATATTTTAAATTATTCTAAATAAGCAATCTGTTAACTTTAAAACTCAACAGGTTGAGTAGATATTGAAAGATCTAGGACTTTTAGGGAAAACATAACAAAACATGTAACCTTGGTAGCTAAAGTATCTGCATATGCCCCCCAACACCTTATGCTGAATGTTAAAGCCCAATATTACACTCTTAAGAGATGGGGTCTCTGCCAGACAGAGGTGATGCACGCCTTTAAAAACAGCACTCAGGAGACAGAGGCAGGCATATCTCTGAGTTTGAGGTTAGCCTGGTCTACAAAGCAAATTCCAGGACAGCCAGGGTTACACAGAGAAACCCTATCTTGAAAAACCAGAGAGGAGGTGGGGAAAGAGAGAGACAAAGACAGACCTGGAGACACCCACACAGAGATATAAGGTCTCTGAGAGATGATTAGCCATGAAAGTTGAATTTCTCTATAAAATGGGCTTCAAGGAGTTGCTTGTCCTTTCTGCCCTCATACTACGGGAAGACACAGCAAAAGTCTCAGCTCTGAAGCACAGTGTTGATCTTGGCTTTTATCATCTCTGAAATGATGAGAAATAAATTTCTGTTGTTTATAAGTTACCCAGCCCAAGCTATTTTATGACACCAGCAAGAATGGACTAAGACTTAATTAGAGCAGCACAGAATTGGCTTCAGATTCTCCCGTTGGGTTTTACCTGTTGCCAAACAACAAATCACAGGGCTGAGACTCACAGTGGTTTCACAGTGCTTCGGCCACTCTGGATGGCTGCTTCATAGTCAATAGTACATGAACAAGGCACAGGAAGGCAGAAACGCTGAGTTGTTGGTTAGATGTGCCTCTGGCTTCATGGTGCGAGCTCTTCTGTGACCGAAGCATCGGAGCGGCTGCAGGAGCCTGAAGGCGAGGCTAGCATCAAGTTGTCAGCTGATGTCAAACCATTTGTCCCTAAGTTTTCTGGGCTCAATGTGGCATGGTCAGAGTCCTCAGAAGCATGTGTCTTCCCGGGCTGTACAGCCACTTACTATCCATTTGTGCAGGAATCACCAGGGACTGAACAAAAAATGTTCATGGTTTTCAGAGCCCCTACCTTCCCAGCATAGCACGGGTCTTCTGAGATAGCACTGCATCCTTTTGCCTATCCCAGTTATGCCCTCGAGTCCACACAGAGTGTTTGCACAATGCTAGCCCTGCAGTACGATTACAGCCAAGCACAGTGTCATCCAGGCTTTCCGACAGCAAAGCCCCGAAGTGAGCATGTGTGTCCTCCTTGCAAAAGGTGCATCTACCTCTAAACGCAAATTTGGGTTTAGCAGGCTGGACTTTCTTGAACTGCAGAACAGTAATGTGCCAGAAACACAGAAGTTGCTCAGGTGGGGGCCTCTTGGCTCTGCTGCCAGTAACATGTCTCTCCTGGGAGAAGTAGGCAAGCCCGTGGCAGATATGGTAGAGGGCAAAATGAAGACCAATCACGCTGATAGAGCTGTGGCCAATAATGCTGCTACCAGTTCCTCTTCATGTACACGAGAGTTGTCTTAGACACCAACGGGTTATACTGTTTGGCAGACAGTGTCTTCAGATTCTGCAGCAGTGATTGAAACTGTGACTTCCAGGATAAACCTAAAGAAGACTACTTCATCAGCTGATGCTAAAACTGTTAGTGTGACATCTGAGCCTTTATCTTCAGACCCTCCCTACAAAAAGCATGTTCATCCTGCTCCAAAGGCCAACGCGTCACAAGGAGGTGAACTTGAACAAAATGAAAGCTCCGAAAAGAACAAGAAAAAGAAAGAAAAGTCTAAATCAAGTTATGAAGTCCTGACGATTCAGGAGCCACCGAGGATTGAAGATGGCGAGGAATTCCCCAACCTGTCAGTTGCGTCTGAAAGAAGACACAGAGGGGAATCACCGACACTTCATAGTAAACAGCAGACGCAGAATGATTTTTAAACTAGTGGAAAGAATAGCCAGACTCCAGTGCTGCTGGACCTGGGGGGCATGTTGGCCGCGCTGGAGAAGCAGCAGCATGGCCCTGCACGCCAAGCCGTCCTCCAGACCCGACGCATTCTCAGTAGGAGCAGTGCCTTTCCTTTCCAAGGATGCCTCCTCAGGTGAGACGGGGCGCCGCTCCAGTCAGGTGAAGACCCCACACAACCCCCTGGACTCCAGTGCCCCCTTGACGAATAAGGGGAAGCAGATGGAGATACCTAAGGCCAAGAAGCCCACCTCACTGAAGAAGGTAGTTTTGAAAGAATGGCAAGAGAGGATGCAGCAGCAACTCCAAGAAAGTGCTGTGAACCTGACGGTGGCCAACGGTGGCCAAGGATGACTCATGGGATGTGGAGAGTGGCACCAGTAACCAAACCCCCAGTCAGGACAATCCCACAGGTCCAGAGAAGACAGGAGAATCAGTGTCTTCTACATCTGTGGTTGAGGGTGAGTCAGAAGAGCCAGCTGACACAGAGTTCCAGAGGGACCCAAAAGCTTGCCAGTGCCACCTTCCCCAAGATCCACAGCCAGAGGTTCAGGGACTGCTGCAGTCAGATATTTAGTAAAGAAGTAGATGCTCATATCACGGGTCTACTCAAGAAACTGGTGCGCTTCCAAGACCAGAAGTACCAGAAGGATCCATCAAGGCCAATACAAAACGCCAGCTCATGCTGGGACTGAGGGAGGTCCTGAAACATCTGAAGCTAAGGAAGCTGAAGTGCATCATCATCTCTCCCAACTGTGAGAAGACACAGTCTAAAGGTGGGCTGGACGCCACGTGACACGCTGCACACCATCATTGATTGCGCCTGTGAGCAGAACATCCCCTTCGTGTTTGCACTCAACCGCAAGGCACTGGGGCAGAGTCTGAATAAAGCAGTTCCTGTCAGCATTGTAGGGATTGTCAGCTACGACAAGATGGTTGAGCAGACCAGGGCAGCCCGTCAGGCATACAAGACCATATTGGAGATGATGTGACAGGAGCAGGCAGGAGAACCTGGGCCTCAGACCCCTTCCAGCCCATCCATGCAGGACCCCCATCCAACCCACGGAAGAAGGCACCCTAGGTTCCACTGGAGAAGAGCTACACTATATTGAAATTTGGAGAAAGCACCTGGAAGCATACAGTCAGCGTGCCCTGGAGCTGGAAGACTCACTGGAGGCATCAACCTCTCAGATGATGAACCTGAATTTATAAGAAGAGTTCTTGCCTGTGTGTCTGTGTATTGGGTAAGGATGGGGGATGCAGGAAAAAGACTTCCTTCTCAGTTCTTTACTGGCCTGATGTATTTATGTGACTGTTGAGTTGGAAATTCCCTGGCCTAAGGACAAAGGAAGCACCTGGTGGAGCACTGTGAGTCCATCAGATGGACACTCAGATGTGCCCGTGGCCACCTTTCCTAAGAGCCTGGTGATTCAGCTTTGGTTCTCTCTGTACACTGGATCTGGAAAATGCTGGAGGACACGGTCCTGGGTACTGTGGCTGCCTAGGACTCACCAGTACAGTGCCGCTCATCCAAGTTTGAGGGTGGTGGAACAGGAGCTCAGGGGCAGAGCCCTGCCACTTTGTGCTGCCAAGAATTTGCTAAGATGAGCCTCAGAAGAAAATTCATTTCTAATGTGACTTTTTGACATAAATTAATGCTTTTAGTTTTTTATTTTCCAAATAAGTAGTATATATCAAATTTGTAGATTTCAGTTAGTTGTCTACAAATCTTTTTTATGCACACAGGATGAATGTGGTTTCTGTTTTAGAGGATGGAGTTTACATGCATATTTTCTTGCAAGCAAGAGGGCTTATTTGTTTTGAATAAAGAGTGATTATTTAATTTCAAAAAAAATAGTACATGAACAAAAAAAAAAATGGTGGCATAGTTTAGGTTGTTGGTGTTCTTGTTTGAGATGAGGTATCACTGTGTAAACCAGACTGGCCTTGAACTCACAGAGATCCTCTGAACTCTGCCTCTCAAATGCAGGGATTAAAGGCCTGTGCCGCTATGCACTACTATAGTTTAGAATACTAAATAACCCACCAAAAGCTCACATGTTTATAGTTTGGTTGCCAACCTGCCAAATTATTGGGAGATGAAAGAACCTTTGGATGGCTGGGTCAGCTAAGCTGAGGCTTGGTCATTGGAAGGTCTCTTGAGACCCCAAGCCCTCCTTCCTCTCTCAAATATGCACTAGAAGAACAACTCAGGAAGGCATGAGGACATTGCTGCTAACTCAGTGCAGACCTCTGCCCATGCTCCAGAGCAAATATCACCCATCAGGTCAAACTAAGCTTAAGATATCCCCAGGGAGGGCTTCTTGGGATGATTACTTCTCATAGGAGACATCCTGTGACATTTAGCAATGTTGATTAGCGTTCACTAAACACCACCAGCATTCTGAAATGATCACTACAGCTAGCGACTCCCCTAAGAGGAGAATGCCACCCTGTTTTAAATCACTAGCTTAAGAGAATCAAACCCTCAGCATTGTGAAGGCAGCCCCTACTGGGGTAACATTCTTAGGTCCTTGCCAAAACTTGGCGCCCTCCTCCAAAAAGAGGCCCATAACATTCAGGTTGCTTAAGAACCTACATGGCTTCCCCTCCTCTTGGAAGCAAGCTGCCTGCAGAAACCCAGTTTACAGCATCATGTCCCCACGCTGCAGGCAGCAGAGCTTCTGCTTGACTCCCGAAGCACATGCCTTCCTTTTCTAGTTCTTTCTGAGCCAGGGTAGGAAGGCTAACCAGCTTGAGTCTGCTGCAAGCAAGCCCATTGTTCATATCCATTGCTAACTACAGCCTCTGGCATCAGCATTATGAAGTATGAAGATGGCATTCTGATCTCCCAGTCACCTGCTTGGTGGTGGCGGCAGCGGCAGCGGTTGTCGCTGTTGTCGTTGTTGTTGTTCACAGTTCATTCAACATACTAAAAGAGAGATACTGATCCCGAATCTCCTCAAAACCACATAACCTCCACACCTGCCAAGTGCACACCTAAATTCCCTGCTGGAGTCCTTCATTCATCACATATGGTCTTCGTTATCTGTAATAAGCTCATAGTTCTTAAGTTTAGTACTAGTAACTTTAGCTTCACTCGGTAATGGGTTTCATTATGACATCCTTGTACATCATATATTCTGATCATATCCAACCCCTGTCACCGTCTCCTATCTCCCTTCCACCCCCACTGACACCTCTCTCTTCCCAACTAGTGTCTCTTCTACTTTCATGTCTTTTGGGTCTCTGCTTTTGGTATGGTTTGATCTGACTTGGGTTTTTGTGAACCTAAGTTTAATAACTATAGCTTACAGACGCCTGGAAACCCACATCAGAATGGCCGAGGCTTCTCACTATTTCCCATTCGTGAACAAGGTGCAGGGCGGCTAAAGCAAAGCAAACGTGTTGAAAGACTTTGGGACACACCAATGTCATTCAACAAAGCTTCATCATTTCCATCTACCAGTCATGCATAAACACTTACTTACTTTTTTGCTCCTGTCTCTAAAATTCCTGAACCAGGCCAAGCACTTCTTAATAATCTTCTTAAATAATCTTCAATAAAATAAGCTTATCATCAAGACTAATCTTTAGAAACCACATACATTAAAACTCCATTTCTAAGGAGAACTTTATCTCATGTTCTTTTATTAGCACCATTTCCATTGCCAGAAATAGTTTCCACAAAGATGTCTCGACTAAAGACGTCTAAGCTACTCAATTGTTCAACTATTCGGGATTTCGAAGGAAAAAAAAAAAGCAGACAGCATTTCTGAGCCATATTTTTCTCTTAATCGCTAAACATGTGTATTTTAAGAGAAACTTAATCCAGCCACTTCTGGTTTATTTCCATTGAAATCATTAAAATGTTATTTTTTTAAGTCATTTGTTGTCTGAGAGACTTTAAAAAACTAAGTTCTTTGCTTAAAAATCCAAATTGGCCATAAGATTATGAGCCCCAATGCCAAAAGTTTCAAGGTTGAAACAAGTGTGAGCCCCAAGTAGGAAATCAGCTTCAAATGCCTGTTCCAACCTAGAGGGGCTGGGCGGATGCTTTTCTGGCTCACTGAGCCCTTTGTGAGAGCAAACAGTATGGCAAAGGTTACAAGGGGACTGCTAAGTAAATCCTGCATTCAGAAGCCAGTCTGGAGCTTCTAAAAATTCTAATTTCTGACTTTAATCATCTCTGTGCTGATCTCCTGTGGTTTCCTCTCTGATACTTAAGGGCGAGCGAACTCTCATTGAAATGTAATTCCTCAAACAATGAGTTGCAGTGATTGCGTCTTTGTGTCTTTGTTTCCTCTTCCTTAAAAGTAAGAAACAGCTTCAGTTAAAGATCTGAGTTTGCAGAGCAAAGTCTCTTCCCCAGCTCCTGGTTAAATGGTTCTCTCTCACGCCTGTCCACCACGCCTGGAGAGACTCCTGAAATCACCAAACACTCCTCTATCCCATTGCCATTCTATCTGTCTGCTACCAGAAGCTTTAAAACTACCCCCATCTAAAGCATTACTTATCAAATGACAACTGTCAGCTATTGCCTGAGGTCTGTTTAGAAGAATATCATCATAAGAAACAAATATGAACGATTTATCAGTTTGGCTGATACATCTGGATACATTTGTGGGAAAATCTCACAGCGCTCTGCATAGAAGTTTGTATAATTTACTGTGCTTCAATTTTTTAAGCAGTACAAAATTATCCCTGTTTATTGCAGCAATTTATGGTTCTAAATCAATCCTTGACAACATCTCTCCACCCATGACTCTACAACATAAATGGTACAATAGGAATGACATGGAAATATAGGAAGAATGTTATTAATCATAGCAAAAACTAATTTTTCAAGGTTCCACAAGCACACAGCAAACTGTGCTGTATAGCTTGGTGCCGACACTTAGAGAAAAATCAATTCATTGTTCAGGAAAGAAACTAAATGGGTTTTCCTGCCACTTTTAAAGGTTGATAGACTACGTTAATGAGTTTACTTTGTGACTTGTTCCAAGGTAGATGGTTTGGCAATTCCGAGCAAGAGTCATTGTGTATTCTAAAAAAAATAAACCACAAAAAAGACCTGAACCGCTTAAGACATCACTCATATGATGGGTAATAAATTTTTATGGTTTATATTTTAACATCGTGCCCATATTTTGAAAGGTGTTATTTTAATCTGAGAAGTCTTAGGAGTTGAACATTGAAATATGAGAGAAGGCGTATATAATTGCACCTTCATAACATACCTTCACAAACTGAGTCACCTGTGATGTAGCCAGACAAATCACAGGAAGTATTGTGTCTGAATAACCGTGTGTACCACAAAGCATGGATGGCGTTACCTAGGTACCTCACTGAAATCAACAAAATTTCCCTTCTAGACTCTTCTGTGGTTATTTGGGGGGGGGGGGGGTTGTCATTTTATATGAAGCTCTATCTTATGTCTAATCCTAACAAGTACTGCCTCTCCCCCATTTGTCTTCGTCCTTCTCAATTCTCATGGCTGAGATGTACAGATTATTCTACTGTATTTGCTCAGCACTCAGTAAACTCAGTCTACTCAGCTCACCATAGCCTAACTTAAGTAGACGACAACCCCTTCTCAGAAGAGTCCCCTGTCATTGCACTGGGGTCATTTCCGTTGCCAACAGGATGAAATAGAACAGTCTCACTAATGCAGGAGCCCTGGTCCATAAGGTCAGTTGTTTTGAGGCAGACCGATGTAATAGTTTCCAAGTTTCATGGATTCTGTGAATCTTAATGCTAATGTTTTCACTAGTGTAAAGAAACAATAACCAATTCTGTTATGTTCTCCAATTCAGAGCAGACTCGGAAACTCTTGAATGCCCTTGTGACTGGTCTTCAGGTACAATGACAGTGACAGCCTTTGGAATGTCCAGGAAAATTCCTATTTCCAAGAAGTCAGAGAAGATTCCGCTACACGTAATGAACAACAATCAGGAAGACTGGCAACCTCGGCACTAAACTTGGCTCAGTCATGCAACAGTCTCAGTCTTGGATAGAGATGAACATATAATGTATGACAGAAGCAAAGTTGGAGCATGCACTTCCATAATTTACTTGAGCAGTTGCTGTCCATATGTGAAGTAACAGGTTGCCCAGTTGCATTTTGGCTAAGATTAAACCTACCATTATTCAGAGTAAAACGGTGTTGAAATCTGGAGACCCTACAGGCAGCATTTCTAGTCTCTCTCTGAGCCTTGACACCATTGTCCCCTAGGATTATGAATCCTCTCTGTCTGCTTCTGGACCACATTTAGCACATAATATTTTCTGAGTAATGTAAACATGCCTTGATAGGTTTTATACATGAGGTAACTACTCAGATCATTTGTCAGACTCCTTAAGTGAAAAAAGTTAAATTCAAAGATGTAGAAAAAAACTATCTCTGTACCTTCCTTATTAAAATCTAATATTATGAATAAAATACACATTGAAAAAAATGGGGTTTTTCCTCCTTTGCTTTGTAATACCAGGAACCATAGCACTGCCAATACTAAAGTATAACTCATACAAATTTAATAATTTTAATTTAATAATATTTTCTCCCTATTAAGTTGGACGCCAGGAGAAATATTTTATTGGGTGTGTGACATTCTTATCCGTGAACTCAGTATCTTAGAGAGCAGGCTGATGGACAGGCAAGACATTATCTGTATTGGTAAGTAAATAATCTACATTCCAGAATGTATTTTCAAAGTTTGGAAACTTATAATGCCCAGTAAAAATCTGTCATTCTCACCCTTTGTAAGAGTCTTGAAATTGCAACTGTCTGTATCCAAATATCATTCTCTAAAATCTGTCCCCCTAAGCGAGGATTTATGAGTCCCATAGTTAGACAATGGGAAATTATCCAACAAAAAGTTATCCAAATAGGCGATTATCCAACAGACTAAAGCCAAGACAGCTCTCTGGAGGGAATCACACAGATTCAGCTGCAGCTGCTTAGTAAGGATGGACACCAATCAGCTCTCTGAAGAGTGTCTCCAGGAAAAACAAACTTGAAAGACTGTTTTGTGTCCTAAGCTATTGGTTTATATTTAAAAGAAAAAAATATGGGATTGAAGCATAAGTATTTGAATGCCTGTGGGTTTTTTTTTTTTCTAAATAGTTACACCGTGACATCACAATTGTGGGGCATCTCTGGAATACTCAAACAGCAAAGCAAATAGTGGCATGTGAAACTGAAAATACAGCAAACAATTTGATATGTGTCCCTCTGATCCCTGCTGAGAAAATAATAATAATCTTCCAAGTGTGAATTAGCTGCTTGTGTGCAGTCTCACTGGATGTTCTGTGTATCCTAGGACAACAATTCAGGAGCCTCTTTTCATGAATACGGGAATTAAAGCATGCACAGGTTGGGACACAGTCAGTGGTACCCAACTAGTAAGAAAGAGAAAGAATTTAAAGCAAGAGTTCTTGATGGAGAAAGAGCACTGTGGCAGGACACGCTTTGCTGTGAGGATGGCACAGCAGTCATCATCCCACTGTAACTTGGGACACTACAGAAAGGCCGTTCACTCCCCATCCTCAGAACTCTTAGGGTATCCTGCACCATGCCACAAATAGCACATCTGTATTGACAGGTAAGCATCAGGGCTATGTCCTACCTTATCATGACAAGGTCCTTTGTAGATTTTAGGGTTTCAAGTTAATATTCCTTAATACGTTGCCTGTTTTTCTCAAATCTCTTTTGTAAGCAAACCAATCCTAAAAACATCTTCTATCTTTCTTATTCAGAGAAACATAAAAGAGATGTTGACTATCCAGTGAAGGCTGGTGATATTGCTCAGTGGCTGAATGCTTGAGTTTGATTCCTAGCACTAGTAAAGAGATAAATAATGGATACATACGTACATACATACATACATACATACATACATACATACATAACAGGTAGATAGATGTTCCTCTTTCTTAAGGCTCTTAAGATCCAAGCATGGTTTAGTAGAGATCCTTTATATACTGAAGGTGAATTAACATTTATATTCATACTGTCACATGTTCCAAGTCTATCACCTGACCAGTACAAATATACTGTGCCCATTTAACACCTGTCTACCAGGTTTCGTTGTGACAGATACTAGGCTCAATTCGAAGATTAAAGTGCAAATACAATAGTATCCGTATATGCACTAGGTATTAGTAAAACACAATACATGAGTAACACCTGATAGTACACGCTTTGTAGAAACCAACTTTTTAAACAAACCAATTAATCCAACATCACCGAAAATTCATGCTTAAAACTGTCCCTTTCATTTGATTATATGATAACAATATGTACCTTCTATCATATTTGTCTCTGACACCTCTCTTGGTTCTACTGTTCTGCTCAGCCCTTAAGTGCCAGCATCTTCTCTAGCCTATAGAGTTGTTCCTTTGTTTTAGGCATAAGACTTCCCTAGCTGCTCCTCATTTCCTCCAGTTAATCACACCCAGTCAATCTTACACCCCCTCTTGAGACCAGTTCTATACACAAATGTCCTTCTATCTCCACTGAATATTTTAGGGTCCATGAGGATCTGTAATCACATCAAGATGGGGAGGCCAACACAAATTTCACTCCATGGATTTTTTTTTTTTGGCAAGTTTGCTCAGTTGATTGGTTGGATTGGTTTCGTAAAAACAGAATCTCATCATGTAGACCGATTCGTCCTGGAACTTGATATATAGACCAATCTGGCAGAGATCCGCCTGCCTCTGCCTCCCAAGTGTTGGGATTAAATGTGTATACTTTGTTTTGCTTTGTTTTGTTGAGAGAGAGCAAGAGCAAGAGTGAGAGAGCGAAAGCAAGAATGAGAGCAAGAGAGAGAGGGGGAAAGGAGGGAGGGAGAGAGATGGAGAGAGAGAGAGGTAGAATATAAGTGGAAAAGAATCTGGAAGGAGAAAGAATATGATCAAAGTATCACATATGAAATTCTTAAGGAATAAATAAAAACATTTTAAAAGATGTGGAAGCTACCAACAATGTTATTGAGACTTGTTGCCTAGGTGTCAGCCCAAATCCCAAAATGTGAGTAACATTCTCCTACAATGAAGAAGAAACAGCAGCCTACAGCACTCTTGACCCCATCCCTCAAGTGTGCGCATTGATAATGAAGAAGAGGGGGAGAAAAAGGAAGGTTAAGAGGATTCAATCGTTTAGAGATATTTTTTGAAATCACATACAACATACATCACTTAAATGAACCATGAACTCTGGAGGATAGATGAAGAACAAAGGCAGAATGAAAAACAACAATATCTTTAAGATCAAACAAAAGGGATTCTAGGAAGGCATCGGTTACATCAGAGACTTCGTTCCCATTTGTCATATTTATTATTATATGGCAAAGGGAATTTGTTCATAACTTGAGATGTTCATATGAAGCCATGAGGTCTTGTGGTGATCTCTCCCTCTAGTATACACTGTCACAGTAAGAAAAAGCAGACAACGGGGAGACTGAAGAAAGTGTCTCCTCTCTCTCTCTCTCTCTCTCTCTCTCTCTCTCTCTCTCTCTCTCTCCATCCCTCTCTCCCTCTGTCTCCCTCTCCCTCTCCCTTTCCCCTCCCCCTCCTCCTCTCTCATTGGAATTTTTATGAAAATACCTGAACAGATACCAGATACTTGAAATTCACATGTGATACTTGAAGGAGAAAGGAAGATGATATTTCTCTTAATAAAATTCAAGAAGGAAAATTCTGGCTGATGCAAATTCTAAGTACAGAATGGGTGTTTCAGGAGCTTCGGGACATTGTCTATTTATGTGATGGTTCATTAGTCCCTGCAAGCATGTGGTCTTCCCAGAATGTATTCAAGAACATGACCTTTCCCTCACTTTTTCCAATTATAGCAGAACAAAATTTAAATCGCTGTACATTGACCCATCCTTGATCATTAAAAAAAAAAAAAAAAAAAAAAAAACTTTACTCTGTTCGTGTCCATCTCACAATGAGAGAACGCTTTAAAAAAATAATTTAATGATGATAAAAATTTGCATAGTTTTCTTCAGGCAAAACACACACAATACTGATATGTCTCATTATTATTTCTTTTTCTTCCCAATTTGCATCCTCCTTACATTTAATGCAGCCTCTGCCCTGACAAGGTGTGTGTAGTAAAACTGAAATAGTCAAAAGAGGCTCTGGGCAGAGGGCTCTTAAACAGGAGCGATGCTTTTTAACAAGCAATTGTTAGGGAATCTCTGAAAATTGCAATACAGTGTTCTGCAGCAAACTGTGAGCTAGATTCAAATACATCTAGGGATTGGTTTTTATGGACTTTTTTGTTGGTTTGTTTTGGTTTGGGGGTTTTGGTTTTCTTATTTATGTGTACTTATGTGTCTGTGTATAAGCATGTGTTTGTGGATTCCCATTGAGGCCAGAAGAGGGCAGCAGATCACATAGAGCTAGAGTTACAGTTGGTAGTGGGCCCCCCAGTGTGGGTACTGAAAACCTAACTCCAGCTTTCTTCAAGAGCAGTAGTTGCTCATAACAGCTGCCTCAGTTCCCTAACCTCCAAATGCCTCCCCTGAAACACGTTCAGAAATACAGTGACATAGGAAAAAGCAACTGCTTTGTTCAGAGGGGATATTTCTATCAGCATCAATTCTCTTTTCTCTCATACTGTGACATGAATTTTACATGTATTTTTGGTGTGTTTGGTTCATTATGTTCACACAACAATGTAAGGTTTTCTTTTTCCAATCCATCGCTTTTTTCCAATTGCTCCCCACAACTCAGCTCCCGTTATCCAGTGAGTCATAACTGTGCAGGGTAGAGCACCTAGACCAATGGTTCCCGACCTTCTGCATCCTGTGACCTTTTAATACACTTCCTTATTTTGTGGTGACCCCAACCACGAAATTATTTTGTTGGTACTTTATAACTGTAGTATTGCTACTGTTATGAATCACAATGTAAATATCAAATGTGGAAGATATTTGATATGTAACCCCTATGGAGGTCATGACCCACAGGTTGAGAACCACTGCTCTAGACCAAGCATGATCTGTTTTCTGTTTCACACATGTTAAAAACATCTACATTTGTACCAGTCATGGGTGGCACTGAATCCATGTAACATGCTTATGCTTTTCCTATGATATATAAAAGTTGAGCATAGTCAGAAATTTCCCATGCTAAGACTTTTTGCCCTAAACTATATAAACTCTGTTACAAATCTTTTTCTCAGCAGCCTGGGTCCCATGGCTCTAAATTCCTAATTTCCATAATATAACTTGCTTCTCCTTTGCTGAGTCTGGTAGTATGTCTCCAAAAGATGGCCTCCCGGATGCTGTTTGTCATGAAAACAACTTGGCACACTATAACTGGACTTAATGAAGTTTACAAGCACATCAGTACCTTTGCCAGGGAAATAAAAAGACAGACATAACGTGCCTATGGTTAAAATAATATTTCCAAAGTAAATCCTTTCTTCTAGCCATGTTTCCTTCCATATTCATATAGCCCCTGCCAAAAGTAAAAAATAACACAGCTCAAGATCACAGGCTCAAAATTATTTCATTTTAATTTTGTACAAATCTGAGCTCTTGCTGAGTTTGCTGTGGGGAAAGCGTAGTGTGAAATGAAGGGAAAGTGGGGGGTTGTTCTTCTTGCCAGTACACCATTCTTTGAGGTTAACCTTACGCTCTCATGAATCCTTTCAATAATTGAGTCTAAAAATATTATATTGTAAGTTTATTGTGTCTGTATGAGTAGGTGCAGTGCCCGAGAAAGCCAGAAGAGGGTGTAAAAGCCCCTGGAGTTGAAGTTGCCAGCAGTTATCAGCTGCCCAATGCAGGTAGGTGCTGGGTCTTGAACTCAAGGCCTTTGAAAGAGGAGCGAGTGCTCTTAACCATTGAGCCATCTCTCCATCCCCTATTCCTGAGTTTAAAGAGGTAAAGAAGACTGAAAATATTTACTTAAAACCACCAAAGTGCCTTTTCTCATCAAGATCAAGATGAGAAAAAAAATTCTACAGTAAAAATCACCCCAAGATTTAAAACTGGCAGCTATAGCTATGTAAACCAGTCATACTGAAAAGGAAAAAAATGTGCCTCAAGTTAGAGAAACTAAAGGCCCAAATCTTCCAAAAACACAGTAAGAATAAACTTTTCACTTAGTAAAGGTGCTATCTTGTGCATATGAGGAAAAGACAATATACTAAGCAAAGCATGTTCTTAGCACGGGGTAAGATACCATGCTCACAATACTACCTCTGCCCCCAGCTATGACTCTCTCCCTTATTCTCACTATCGAGAATATTTGCTTGTGGTTTATTAAAAGTTAAAGATCATAAGTATAGTTTCTAGTGGTTCTAAATTTTCTTTCTAGCAATAATACTCTTGGGGGCTGCCGAGGTGATTCAGTTGTTAGGAACATTGGTTGATCTTTCAGAGGACCTGGAGTCGGCTCCCAGCACCCATGAGGTGACTCACAACCACCTGTAACCCTAGTCCCAAGGGATCTAATGTCTTTCTCTGGCCTCTGAAGGGACCAGGCATACATGCAGTACACATATATACAAGCAGGCAAAACACAAATACACACAAAATAAAGAAATCTTTTTAAAAAGTTAATACCCTTGGGACAGCAAGATAAGTCAGTGGGGAAAGGTTTGCTGCCAAGCCTGATGCCCTGAGCTCAATACCTGGAGGAATGGTGGAAGAAGAGAGCTAACTCCTGAAATTGTGTCGCCTGATTTTCACTTATGTACCTTTCTCCCAAAAGAAAATAAACGTAAGTAAATAAATAAATGTTTAAAAAGGAAAAGAACTCCCCGCAGGACTAGGGAGATGCTCGGAGGGTGAAGAATTTTCTGTGCAATCACGGAGACCTGAATTCAGATCTCCAGTACCCAGCGCAAAGCCAGTCTTAGCAGCACATATCTGTAATTCCTGCCTGAGGAAGGAAGAGGAAGATGAGGAGGAGGAGGAGGAAGAGGAGGAAGAGGAGGGTCCTGGGCACACAGGCCCAGTGGTTGGGCTCCAGGCTCAAGGAGGCACTATCTCAAAAAACAAAACAACAACAACAAAAAAAACAATGAAAAATAAAACAAACAAAAAAAATGTGACTTTCAGATGCCAGCACAGTATATCTAAAGGTCACAGTGGTACAGCAACTAAGTGCAGGCGGCTTTGCATGCTGTGGTGAAAGGTGTGGAGAGAGAAAAAACTATTCAGAAGATGCAGGGTCTCATGTTCCAGTGACATGCCAACTGCTCTGAGGACAACCAGGTACCAACGCATCCAGCACTACCATGCTACCATGCTCTGGCTCAAGGCCAAGCTAGTGAGCTGGCAAGGTTTCAGGACTGTCTGAACCAGTGCACAATGCATTGCAATGGCAAAGCCAAAGACTTGATGGTTGCAGGGAGTAAGGAGCTGCAGGTGAAGCAGATGTGCAGATGACCACATGCACCTCATCCCACCAATGGCCAAGGAGATGAAGGAGTCTCTGTCATACATCAGGAAGTCAAACTGTCAGTGACCACTGGGGCTAAGGGCAGGCTATTCAAATGGAAGAATGAAAGTTTAGTCTGTTAAGCAACATTTATGAATGAGGAAAACTCAGGACACAGCAAGCTCCAGGGGAGTGGCATTCACCTCTGGACACCAGTTCCTTCATGTCTGGACCTTCAAAGGTGAAGTTCTTTAGCTAGTGCTAAAATTTGGATCAGAGATAGCACAGGCTCCCTAGAAGGGAACTCTAGATCCTAACTGTTCATGTGCAAGTTCTGCAGTTCCTCCTGGCAATACTGACTGCCCTTGTACCAGAGGCTCAGATTCTTCCTACATAGACATCTAAGCTGGCAGCTCTTTTCAACCTGCTGGTAAGGGTTGAGGCGAGGTGTGTCTGTAGTCAAGGCCCTGTTTACCACAAATGTCACCACAACACCTTGCATATGCTCTGAAACAAAACCCAGTATGCCAGGAGTTTAGCGGAAGGAAGAAGGCTTCCTTCCCATATCTTCATTTTACTTGGTTTTTGTCTTATATGCAAGGGCAAAAAAAAGTGGATTTAAGGTACAGGAGGTTTGAATAACTCCTGGAGGATCTTTGTATTCTCTGACCAACAAGATGGGAATGTCCGTTTCTTCAAATTCTGTCATTCTGGAAGCTCCTAACAAGACCAGAGAGTGTCACACTGTGTGTAGGAAACAGCTTCTTTCACTTTCTTCTGTGGCAAAGTGACACCTCTCCATGAAGAGCAGGGGGCTCTTGTCACCCTCCTACCAGTAGCTGAGAGTAAACAGAAAACAGGAACTGTGGAGAAGCACTGGACTGGGAAAACCTAGATTTCACAGGATAGAAGTCCAAGCCCAGTATTACTCAGCCCCTGAATTCACCAAGCCTTGGACAGGTAATCTCCTAGCAACAAGGACACCTAAAAGTGAGAGATTTGGGCCAAGATAACCTAGGACCATTATAGAGCAAGACAGGCACACCCCTTACCAAATGCCATTTTGGCCTGGGGCTTTGCAGTGCAGTGTTGCTGGCCCAGCATGGCATTTTATATTTTAGATAATTACTTGAAACAATAATACACCTGTCTGTGTGTTCTGTCAAGCCTTTGATATATTTTCCAAATGATTTGGTTTTTAAATAAAGTTTCATTGTCTCCAGCTTTAAAAAAAAAAAAAGGTGAAAAGAGATCAAGAAAGACACCACCTTGATGATGTTTCATCTTCACATGCACACACGTAATCACACACATGTGTGTTTATACGCAGGAACATGTCTGTACACACACACACACACACACACACACACACACACACACCAAAGACATCTTCCTGGTGACTGTCTGTTTCATCTTGGATCATCACTGCCCTTTGTAGCTATGCTTTCTACCCAGAGTTACTGATCCAGACAGCTCAAGTATTCTTTCTCATCTGAACTTGAAGACTTTCACTTTGCCTCAACTTTCTTGAATACAAGGTTTGTTACAGCATTACTCTCTGGAAAACTTCTCTCTAATTAGTACTTATGTTGACATGGAATTTCAAGGCAGTCTGCCTACTACTTCCTAATCCACTTCAGTTCCTGGAGCAGACAGGCATTCATAAATGAAACAGTGTGTGGGCAGCAACATCCCAAGTACTGAGTGGGGGCTGCATTTCTCAAAAGCTTCCCCAAATACAAGCTTGACTGAGAAGAGGAAGCCCGCTGCCCCCAGGAGAGGCATAAAGGAGACAGTTGCAGCCATAAAGAGGCCAGGAGAAATGCTCAGGACAGGAAGGGGGAGGGGAAGTGCAAGCAAGTCATGGCCGTTGAATATTTGAAAAACTGGGGAAATACTCAGAATAAAAGAAGGTGTATAAACATTAGAACAGGAAATTGTATAGTCTGCATAGACCAAACTCTGTGGTATGCTTGTGTGTTTCTAGGAAGAAAAGTCACTAAGGACTGACAGAGGTAGCTGTTCCCCCCTATGAAGGCTCCTTTTGTTAGATTTGTTTTAGCACAAATTATGCCTTGTGATGCTGAAAGGGAGACATCACACAGCTCCTGACTGCATGGCTCCTTCCACAGAAGGAGTCTCAACCTAGGGTATATACACTGTAGGTTGTATGTTATGAGATTTGGGCCATTTGTAGAAAATGTTACACCAGAAATTAGTGTGTGTGTGTGTGTGTGTGTGTGTGTGTGTGTGTGTGTGTGTGCACGTGCGCACAAGTGTGCATGTGTGCACGTGAGTGCATGCATGCATGCTCACAAGCCACACAGTTGGGGATAAAGAGCTATTCAGTCCACTAGGCTATTCATGGAGACAGAAACAGGTAATGCGAAGGAGTTGGTGAATTAAAGAATCTAGTGAAATGGTGATCTGAGTGCAGGGCATGATGGGAATGAGGATAGACTAGTTAGTGAACTTGACAAACAGGGCTCAGTTGGGAAACACAAGGAAACCAAGCTGTCAGGACAGCCAGTTCTTGGTGGATTGATTGACTTCCAAATACAGATGAGGAGCCTCTCGTCTTTAGGGAAGAATCCAACATCTGGTCATTTAAAACCTTCCAAGACTCCTCCTCATTTAAATCAGAGGCATGTAAAAGGCCAGAACAAATTTAATAATAAGTGGGTTGGATTCCCAACCCACTTTCTACAAATAACAATTACACAAAAGGAAAGTTGGTAAGTCATTGTAAGAGTATCAAAACCAGTGACTATCAGGGAGATGTCCTTGGGATTGTCTGTTGTTTCAACGGAAATGACCACTGAAGCTGTTAATAAGGACGCCACTTGGAGCTGGGATACGGCTCTGAGGTTAAGAGAGCGTGCTGCTCTTCCAGAGGACAGGAGTTCAGTTCCCGGCAGCCAAGTCTGTCAGCTCACCACTCCAAGGTGCTGGGAACACCTTGAGCAGTTAAAGTCCTCTTAACTGCTCAGCCATCTTTCCAGCCCTGAGACAGGTGACCGATTGCTCAGCCTGTGCACCGCCTCCCTCTGCTGTTTATTAGTTTCATCTTAAATCTGAGCGGCTGGGATCTCTCCCACCAGGTCTACATGGTTGTTCCCACAGGACTGAGGAGAAAAGGCTCACGAGGATATGTGAGGATATGTGAGCAGCAAGCATCTGCTGCGAGGGGATGTCTCGGTGAGTCTCAACGATGTAGCAGCCTTAAGTGTTCTCCATTCCTCCGAGTAACCCCAATAAGCTCAATGGTCCTCTACTCTGGGGTTGGGTGGAATCCATTTGGTCCGTCGCTGCCCTCTCTATTTAAAGTTAATGGAAACAGTCTCCCTGTGGAAAGCCACGCTGCAACCTCTCAAACCCTTTTTTTGATTGTATTTTCTGGATGTCACCGAGATAGAAAATGCTTTTCAAGGGTTTCTTTTCCAAATAGAACTTGAAATTCTGAAGAGTCTCAGCGCCCCCTAGTGGCAGACCACCGCAGTCCACCCTCAATTTGCTTCTCGGAGAACAATAAAGTTTAAGCAAAGCTTCCGAGATATGGTTTCTTTTTTTTTTTCCCCACCATAATTACGATAAAAAGCTAGTTCTTGTTTCTGAGATGGAGTATGACTTCCAGTAGATGACTTGCAGCTCACTGAAGAGTGACTGTGGTCCAACTGAACGCTGTATCTGGGCATCAAGGAAAGATGTATTAAAATACAAAAATATTAATGGGTCGTGAGACACACAAGCCTGAATTGGAATCTGCATTCTAGTTCCATTCTGTTGATGCCTGAGGATGAGATGTGTGGCCAGAAATTTGATGTGACGACACTTCTCTTTCTTCATCTATGGTACGGGGTTGGCAGTATTAACGAGCCACCGGGACCTGTGCTTGAAGGTCTGTAGTGGGGACACAGGCTCCACAACCTAAAATGGGGAAATGCTCAACAATTCCAAAGACCTGAAGTGGCCACTCTGACACATTACCTACAACCCATGTCTACCCTCTGACTCCCCACAGTGTGCTATCTAAGCGCTCCAGAAAAAAAAAACAAAAAAACAAAAAATGAATTGCTTAACCCTCACAGCAGTGACCCCATGAGATAAACATAACCATCAAACTCAAACACAAGAAAAGGCAGCTTGAAAGTCACCCAATTTCACACCAGCAATAATTGGTAAAAGCTGCAAGTCCGTGCTCCCATCTGCCTGCCATGCTTTTCTAGAACACCGCTTTCTGGGGGGTTGTCCTGAGAAAACAGCCAAGAGTATGTGTGATCTTCAGTCAGAGTATTGATCCCAGTCCTTTTTATAGAATATTTAAAATATAATCAACATGACCAACAACAGCCACAGAATCTTGCGCTAAAGAGAAGATATGAAAATAATTACTCTACACCCAAACTATGGACTTTAAAGAACTTCTGAAGGCTCAGGAAACATGCCCAAAACATTGCATGAAAATATGTATATGTATACAGATACATATGCATCATATACATATATGTTAAGCCTGTACATGTTATGTGTATACGAACATTGTGTAGATCATTAAGTAAAATGAAAAAGAATCCTTAGAACATGCATAGTTAGACCAGGGCAGTGAGAAGAGAATACCACAGTTTTTATTTTCTATTTCTGCTTAGTTCATTCCAAGATCCATCTTCCACGTTTTTCCACAATTCTAAAAAGACGGTTGACAAAGGGATTTAGCAAATAAGACCTTCTAGTTCTGAATTTCTATTATTTTGAACAGGAGAGAGAGGAGGGATGGATATTAGAAGTTGAATAAGGAAGAGGGCTTACCATCTTCCTAGTAGTTTCCAAATTGGCTGCTCAGAATCCCCTGGAGAAATCAAGGTAAAAATCCCTCTGCAGTCAGGGAGAGGGCAGCGAGCCCAGGTCTGACAGGCCCTCCTCATACATTCCCTGTGATGGTTTCTTCTAAATGTCGACTTGACACAATTAGAATCACAGGAAAACAAGTCTCAAGGAAGGGTTGTCTGGATCGTGGTGGCCTGGGGTGTGGCTTGAAGAACTGTCTTGAATGCCTTAAATCGATACAGGAAGACCCGGCCTGAAAGTGGGTGGCATCATTCCGGGGCTTGGGGCCCTGGCCTGGATAGTAACAGAGAAAGCTCACTGAGCACCAGGCACCCGGGTTTTTACGTCTCCATTTCTGACTGTGGGCAAGACGTGACCAGCTCCTTGTAGTTCTGATCAGCTTGTCCCCTCACTCCCCAATGAACAGTAAGCTAGATTAAACCCTCTCTGCCCTAGGTTGCCTTTTGTTGAGGCATTTTATACAGCAAAAGAAACTGGGAGAACCCTAGTGTGACCTTTCCCTCTGCCTGGCACAGAACACACCCTCTTGACAGGGAAATGCAGACCAGAATTGTCATCAGCTGTTGATATTAACGCACCAACTGATGCTGATAAATTTTAACTGTGGGTTTAATTTCTTCATTTTCTCTAAGAAAAAATTTTCTTGACTAAAGAACAAATTCACTAAGAAAATGCAGGAGCCAGACATACAGCCTAGTTAAGAAGATGTAGGAGCGACATATAGTCCAGTGAGGCGGCAGTTGACACACAGACAGCCAAGAACAAACAAAATGTTTGTTTCCCCAGCCCTGAAACAGAGGTGTGGGCCATCAGCTACACAGATTGTTACACTGATGGCCCTGAACTGAGAGAACTTGTTCCCAACCACACTCATAAACAGTTGTCCATACCTCTGGGCTATACACTAAGAACTGAGATTCATCCCCTGGTAGTCATATGCCTGAAAACTACAAAATAAGATTCAAAAAGAATGCATGACTGGGAATTTTCAGTTAATGTATTGGGAAAGCTTTATTTTAAAGACTGGACTGTCCACAAGCTCTCAATACCCCTGAAGTGTACCGAAGAAGGAAAGTTTCCCTGGCCACACAGTGAACATGTTCATGAATCCAGGGCTGGGGTGATACATTCCAAAAGCCTCCCTTAGAATTCTAAAACCTAAGGGTTTGTTGCCTTTGTGAACACTGGAGTGGTGTGGTAACCTTAATGAGTCTCAGACCATGAAGACAAAGATAAAATGACCCACACATTCAGACACAGAACACCAACGTTTGTGTCACCGAGGGCCCTTCTGTGTCATTTTGTTCATGATGACACCTTCAGGGGCTAGCCACTGGTCTAAAAATGGATTAAAGTGTGACATAAAGTGATTTGTCACTATTTCCTACATTTCAAGAAGACAGACGCTCTAGTATGGCAACTTCAACCAAACCCACAAATATTTAAAAGTCAAAGCCAGAACCTAGGCTGAACTGACAGGCTGCGTGGAAACGGTCTGGCAGAAGGGCCTTTTCGGGTACTCAGGGTGTGGACAGCCAGTGCTGGGCTCTCCCATTAGTTAGCTCACCAATGATTCCACCCTCTCAAGCTCTTCCTGCTCCTTCCGGGTCAGTTCTCTTGCATGATATTTCCTTCTGCTTCAGGAAGCTTCACTCTCAAGACATCAAGTGCCCACACAGACAAACCACAGTAAGATGGACGAGGCAAGGCTAGATTCTACTGTCTCTCTCACATGAGCAGCAGATGGAACCCAAAGTCTGTTAATCATTCTTTACCTCAGCATAGGCTGACAACACATTATATTCAGACAATAGTGGGGAGAAGGTGCCTCACAGCTAGGATCCGGGATGCTGGGGCTTTGGTCGACAGATGCCACAATCTTAGACTCCCTCTCCTTTGCCAGTCATCAGCTCATTTTATGTCTTTCAAACACAAGAAGATTACAAAGTCTTTCCTGGAAAGCCCCTTAGCTACATAGCTCTTTTAGGAACTAGGCTTGTAAATGCATAAAGCCACCATGAGCCTTGATGGAATCCAACCAGTAAGAAGGGCCCAATCTTAGCAATAGTTCCATTGGCATGACATGCAATAGGACCCACACAGGGCAGGCAGGACTGTTCCCTGAGCTCCATCACCTCGTATTTGAGTGCTCGCAATACCAACGAAATCACAATAAAATGCCCATTTCTCATTTTCTTTTTAATGTCTTTGTGTATAAGGTGGATGAAGTGTGTATGTCTGGGTTGATACTGAAAAACTTCGGAGACTTATTTTTTATGTATATATGTGTGTTCCAAAGGTAGTATATGTGTGCTCCATATGTGTTCAAGTACCTGAGGAGGTCTCAGAAAAGGGTGTCAGATCCCCAGACTGGAGTCACAGGCACCTATGTGCGTGGCTGGGAATCAAGCCTGAATCCTCCACAAGATCAGCAAATGCTCTTAACTACTGAGCTATCCTTCCCTCTCTTAAACATTTTAGATGCCTCGACCGTTGTGTGTGCCCAATCAATAATGAAGAAAGACAAGAAGGAAATAAATGAAGGAAGGAAAGAACACTGATAATGAATCGACATCAAGGACCAGAGACTCACCAACAGTGAACACCATTGTTAGTATTGAGCCAGAGGAAGAAGAATGGAGGTCCCCATTTATCCCAATGTGATATCAGAGAAGGTATGGAGGTCCCCACTGGTCTCTATATACCAATGTGACATCTGGTTACCCCATTCTGGAAGATAGTCTTATCAAACTTGAATTTGACTATACAGTGTAGAAGTTAATATCTATCAGAAAATCAGAAATGGAGTCACGGTCATCCTGGTGCATTTTGTGGGGCAGTAACTAACACGCAGTAGCACTGGCTCTGCAGGCTGGACATCTAGGATCAAAGTCATCTATGGAAACATTTCTCCCTGTTGTGTCATGGTGGAAGACAGTAGACCTAGAAAATGCGGGGACCCAGGATGGGCCCACAGACAGATCCTTCCATGACAAAGTGCCTTGGGTCTTCTCTCATCTTAGAGGGCCCACTTTGCCACTCTGTTGCTTTGAGAACTGTGTTCTAACACATGACTCATTCAATTCCCAGCTGGGCTATAAATAACACCAGCAGGTCGGTGAACAGCTAAACATATATGTCACCCCCACACACACTTCTGGCTTCCCCACTACAGATGCTAATGAAGGGGAAAGGCTAATCTCACAGACCATTGATCTGTATCATTGGTGAACTCCCACAAAGATTTTTAAAACAAAAGAAAGAAGGTAAATATACTGCCAGCAGTATATTCACTACTGATGATGATAAACACACATGCATAAGTTTTTCACCTCACCAATGCCAAGGATATTTGAGTATCTTCAGGAGGGAAGACAATTCTGCACTGTTAGAACAACACCATCACTATCAAGCCCAGGGACAAGAAATGTCAAAGTCGAGTCCCACTTGAAAGAGTAAACTTTGCCCAAATTGTTGAGGAATTGGTATAATGTTCTAGCATCCTCTCCCTTTTTCCAATGTGCCATTCTCCTGCCATCCCAGCCTCCAGGAAGAAAGCTCTGTGCTCCTATCTCCTCTCTGCCTCATCCCCTTCCCGCTGTGACATATACCATCTACTCAGACAAATTGTTACAAAGTGGCCGTGCTATGGCTCAGCTACCAAGGAGTCATGTCGTAGAACTGCCGTCCCTAGAGTGTTAATGCTGGGAGTGATGTGACCTTTAAGATGTTGGGTCACTAGGTCAAAGGTGGTACCGATGGAAGAAATTAAGAGTTGATCATGGAATACTGAATAATTATTTTGTTTTAATTTTTATATTTGTTTACTTATTTTGTGTATGAGTATTCTGCCTGCATGTGTGTCTGAGTCACCATGTCTGTGACTAGCACCTATGGAGGTCAGACGAGGACGTTAGATCTCCTAGAACTAGAATTACAGACAGCTGTAAGCTGCCGTTTTGGTGCTGGGAACTGAACACTGCTCCTCTGGAAGATCGGTCAGTGTTCTTATCTGCTGAGCCATCTTTCCAGCCCTGGGATACTGAATGGTTCTTACATGAATGTTGCTGGATAAAAGCAAAATGGGTGCTGGAGATGGCTCAGTCTGTGAAGAGCTTGCAATGCAAGGATGGAGATCTGAGCTGAAGGGAAGATGGCTCAGTCAGCAAAGAGCTTGCAGTGTGAGGATGGAGATCTGAGCTCAAGCTTCAGACCCTCGAAAAGCTACACATGGTACCATGCACTGGAGAGTGGCAGATGGCATGGTCCCTGTGACTCAGTAGACCAAGAGATCTAGTGCAGTGAGAGAGCCTGTCTCAAAAACAAACGAGGTGGTCAATTCTGAGAGGCAACACCCAAGTTTTCCCCTGGTATACACATGCACACATGCACCTGTAGATATACACACACCTGTATAGGAACATACAACAGAGAATGAGGCTGGACCTTTCCTAGTACCTCTGGCTCTTTGTCTTACAGGTGATTCCCCCCCCCCATACTGTTCGCAAACCCACCATAGCACCACACCTGTGAGTAGGGATACTGTTTGAATGTTAAGACTCCTGAATAGAAAGCTAAATAAACCTCTTTTCTTTATAAACTACTTAGCCTTAGATAATTGGTTATAGCAATAGAAACCAGGTTAATATAGAGCTTAAAATAGTGTGTGGGCAGAGGGGATGTGATGAAATATGCTGTATCATAGCCAATTAACAGAGGCAAACAAGAAAAAAAAAGTTGTCATGGTAGCCACACTATTTAGGGCAACCCCTTTCAGCCGACAGTATTATATTCCTGCCTCAAATACAAGGATGGGGTAGAGTGTTGTGGGCCTTGTGTCTCATGTTCATTCCAAATCTGTCGAATCTCACTGGCCATTTTCAGTATTGGTCTAACCAGGTCTCTGCCAGAACCCATGTCTTAGAATTTCATACAAAGAAATAAAAATGATCAGAGATACTTCCTCAAGGTCCCAATTTCCACTGAACAATTGATCTTCTACAGAGCTTCCAGAACATTCTTCATAATTTCCCAGCCACAACCATCATTTGCTAGTAGGTAAAATGGAGCAAAGTTATCTTCTATTCACCCTCCCAAAACAGTATTAAGATTGAAAGAAAGAAAAAAAGTTGCAGCATTTTGTTACTTTTTTTCTTCCAAAAAGGCAAAAGGATATGGTATTTCCACAATCCTTTGCCCCGGCCCAGATGTAGGAAAGACGGAAACTCCACAGATGAAGTCACTTTCAGATGCTGACACACACTCCTTAAAAGGATCCTCAGACCTGAGGTCCTGGGCAACCTCCCACAATGGAGCCACTGTTTTAATACATTCTTCTAATGCCAAGGTTTTCCGAAAAGAGGGTAAAAATACCTTCTTAGGGCAATTTGCGTGCAAATGGAACAGCTCATTAAAGACTCCCTCAACGAGAATGTATAAACACAGGTCTTGGCCACAAAGAAACAGTTTCCTGGGGCAAACTTCATGGTCTGACTTCCCAGAAATACACTGGAAATGGAACAAAAGAAAACGCCTCAGAGTGCTTTGTCCGCAGCCACGAAATACACACATGAGGTCCCTCCCAGCCCAAATTTAACCCTGTGCCCCTAAGAGATACAGAAACAAGAGCCAGAGTCCCACCACAAGGTCACTGCACATATACAGATAGTAACTGTACCAGCCACACACATGGTGGCCCACACAACAGTGGGCCTGGAGGCAAGCCCTTCCTCAGTGTGGAAATGGGAACAGGTGCCCTGTCATAATATTTTCTACCCAAGAGTTTAGATCCCTTCTACGGAAGAGTAATAATATTGTGTTTAGAGTACCTGATATGCCTATAGGAACAACTGCAAGTATACACCTACTATGTATGAATCTGGAAAAAAGAACCCAAACTATGACATGGTAGCTATGGCTCTAACAAGAGATGGCTTAGAACAAACCACTCAGACAAAGGAGGGACTGTTTTTGTATTGGTCTGTGTCCACTGCCACTCTAGGTCTCTCCAGTGAGGACTACTGGTGTCTTTGTTCCTCTTTCCCAATCCATCAACCAGCGCATGCTAAGATGAGCCACCTCTGCGCACACTGGTGATTGTACAGTCAGGATGAGCTTCTCCCTCTCTCTTCCTCTTCCTCTTTCCTCACACTCTGCTGGTCATGGCCCTTGCAAACAAATCTTGAAAAGTCTTCCCCTTGGTGTCCTATTCCAATCAGTTCCAACTTTGCCTTTCAATAAATGGCTCCCCACACCCCCCACTAAAAGACTGGAGAAATAGCCCCCGAATATTTCACACACACACACACACACACACACACACAACCCTTTCTACAGGGTAAATTCTTGTTGCCAATCTGGTTCACAAAATGTGGACATTTGAGGGTAAGGGATATAGCTCAGTGGGTAGAGTGCTTGCAGGCTACGCACAAAGCCCTGGACAACGTGAAAATGAGTATGGTGGTGAAGCCTGCAATCCCAGGACCTGGGAGAAAAATTAGGAGCTCAAGGTCATTCTTTGAGGTCAGTCTGAGCTACATGAGACCTTATGTCCAAAGTAAATATTATTATTTTATTATTTCTAAATTGAAATAGTTTATAGTAATGCTTTTTAAATATTTTTTTTAATTTTTACTAGATTGATTCATTTTATTTTACGTATGAGTGTTTTGCCTGTACACAAGTGTGTATGTGTCTTACATGTGTGCTTGGTGCCCATGAAGATCATCAGCACAGAGTAGGGGATCCCATGGAACTGGAGTAAGATGGTTGTGTCCCATCATGTGGATGCTAGGAATCAAGTTCTGGTCCTCTGGGAGACTCAACTGCTCTCAACTGCTGAGCTGTCTCTCCAGCATCCTTTATAGTATTAATATTTACATGTATATCTTCAAAGAACAAGCAAGTATTTATGAGCCCAGATGTGAGATGTTTGTGCCACTTATTTTGTTAGGAGTTTTCCCTCTTTCCATAATTGTCCACCATCACAAGTGACCATGAGCTCAGTTGGCATGAGTTACTCACTATTGTGTGACAGAGCAAAAGGCACAGGGTTACAGTTTGGGGCTTAGTTCTGATTCTCTGTTGAATTGTGTTAATCTGCCAAGTTTCATTTTTCTTTCTCAAAAATGGAAATAATACTCCCCTGCTTACTTCACAAGAGTTAGTGTCAAAAGTAAATGAAAATAACGTGTGGGTTTATGCATATCACCATATGCACATATGCACTTTATAGCTAGATGATGAACTCTTAGATTTACTGGTAATAGGTAAATATTGCAAATTAATCAATATTCGATGAAGCAGAGAAGGGCGTTTTTTTCTAGTTATTGTTTCTGCAACCAATTATGTTCACTGAATACCAGAGGCAGCCCTCACTATTTATAGAAGTCGCAAGTGAGAGTGTGCTGGCCCTTGGAGGCTGCCAGCACTTTCCCCTCATCTGTAATCACTCTCTGCTCTCCTTGGCAAGACCTCCTGAAGTCTGCAACTCATTCCCATCCCCTAATTTCAAAAAGAGAACTCAGCCCCGCCCACGGCTGCGCTGCCAGCATTGCCTCACCTTCATGCTGGCATCGGGGTCCTGGTTATCCTGTTACCTTGTGTAGCCACAGGAAGTGGGGTGGGAAGGGTGTAGGTGAAGCCACTGCCCAAGGTGAGTATGGACAGTCTAGTGGTGTCATTGTCTCTGGTGCATTTGCCTGTGGGCAGGAGGGTATTGATGTGTGAAGTAAAAGAATGTGTCTGAATGAAAACAGGGGCCAACTGTCAACGTCTAAGACATAGAGACAGATGTGAATCTGTCTCAAATTCCAGATCCCCACTTGAAACTTCATTGAGGCAGACTTCTAGTTCAGGAGCCGTAATTGTTCAATTCATGGCTCTAAAGGGGGATATATATATATATAAAATAAGATAAGCCCTAGTTAGGTTTAGATCCCGCTTTGTTGGGCAGAAGTAAAAGGTGAGGAAGAAAAGGTAGTTAGTGGGGACCAGGGAGGAAGAGTGGAGGCAGGGGAGGGGGCTAGGAGGTGGGTGGGCTGGGCAGAGGATCGGAGGAGCTGAGTTTGACCCTCAGCAACAACAGCAAGAAGGAAAATCTGTCATAAATAAGTATCTCAAACTTTCAATCCTAGCATTTGGGAGGCAGAGGGACAACGTTTACTCTGAACTAAAAGGCCAGCCTGGCCTATGGGAGGAGTGCAAGCAAGCCAGAGCTATATAGCAAGACCTTCCCTAAAACCTAAATACATTCACCAAATCGCCTTATTCTGTGCATTTAGAAAAGTGGAGCCGGGCGTTGGTGGCGCACGCCTTTAATCCCAGCACTTGGGAGGCAGAGGCAGGCGGATTTCTGAGTTCAAGGCCAGCCTGGTCTACAGAGTGAGTTCCAGGACAGCCAGGACTACACAGAGAAACCCTGTCTCGAAAAAAAAAAAAAAAAAAAAAGAAAGAAAAAAAGAAAAGTGGACATATTTTACCACCTGAATGTGTGATTCTGAACACAACTTTAGGCATTATGCCAGTTATGATGGTTCTCGAATGCAGTGTTTGGATGTTCCCTTTGAATTTCTCCTTTAAAAATTATTAATTATACATTTGTACTGAAGTTTCTCTCAAGGAGTTTATAATGTAGTCTGATAGTTTGGGACCATTTTGAGTTATTCAGTATCTCAAAAATCTGATTGAAAACATAGCTGTTCGCATTAGGAATGCAGGAGTACATGTAAAATCTGCATTAGTTCTAGAGTTTAAAGACGACCTGGACCTGAAGAGTGCTTAATATTAGAGAAACGGTAGGAGAAGACTAACTCAAGTAACACAGATTAAAACAATAAGCTTAGATAAAGGAACATTTACATGGATATGGTCTGATCAGGTCGGGGTTCATGATGGGGAAGATTTTGGCTTGACATGGAAGGATGAGGGGATCTTTCTGAGGCCCCAAGCTGCAGGGGAGAACCCACTTCTATTATTTTACTAACTAAATGTAGTATCAAACTGCCCTCTAAATAATTATCTCAGCCCTTATCAAATAAATTTACTTTTGCAGTGGATGAGGGTTACTACATGTAGTGGTTTCTAACCATGGGCTTTTCCACACTTGCCCAGTTCCCAAATAATAATTCAGAGGCTTAATATTATTAATAAATGCCTAGACCATAAGCTAGGCTCATTCCCTAATTCTTAACTTGTATTCCATTTATTCTAACCTGATTTCAGCTATGGCTGGTTTTCTTTCTCTGCTTTTTATGTATCCTTCTGGTTCCAGCAGAAAACAAACAAACAAACAAAACCTCTTGCTGTCTGATTCTCTCCCAACTGGAAGTCCTGCCTTCTAATCCTGCTTCAGTTAATTGGCCGTTAGCTTTTTTACTGACAGGCGATTGTTCGACACTAGATTACCCCTAGGTGGTTTGAATGAGAATGTCCTTCATAGGCTCGGATGTTTGAATGATTGGTGCACGGTTGATAGCAATGCTTCAGAGAATTAGGAGGCGTGGCCTAGATGGAGGAAGTATGTCACTAGGGGTGGGCTTTGAGATTTGAAAGCCTCTTGGCATTCCCAGGACATTGCTCCTGCTTCAAGCTTGAGGCTTACTTAAGGCAGGAGCTCTCAGCTTTGCCACTGTACTCTCCCAACTGCCGTGCTCCAGGCCATAATGGTTATGAACTCTTAACCCTACGAAACTGTAAACCTAAATAAACTCTTCCTTCTGTAAGTTTCTTTGGCCAGGATGTTTCATTACAGCAACAGAAAAAGAACTAGAACAATACAGAAACTCCAGTTTGTCAAAGTGTGGAAAACAAATGACCGTGGGCTGCTCAGCCCCGTTCCTGGGCTCAGGAAACACTGCAGGTAACAGGGCAGAAATATTGTAAAAACCAAGCGTTGAGGAGGAATGCTTTCAAACAGTGTCTCCCCAACCTGGCAAGGCCTTTGCACTCGAACTCAGAGCACGAGACTGGCATAAAGCAAATCAGTCAACATGGAGCATGGAGCAGGGATGGGTTCGGGAGCCCCATTCCTAGCGGAGGAGCTACTGGAAGCTGATAGCTGCTGAGAGAGGGAGAGTCCGGTTTGTTGTTGTTGTTGTTGTTGTTGTTGTTGTTGTTGTTGTTGTTGTTGTTTGCTTGCTTGCTTGCTTGCTTGCTTGCTTGCTTGCTTGCTTGCTTGCTTGTTTTTTCAAGCCTGCAGCCCAGGATAGGTCCTTAAGTTTCAGCTCATGGCCCCACACCCATCTTTATTCAGACAGCACCAATGGGTACTCAGTGGGTTAAGATAGATGATACAGACGTAGGCGTAGACATGAATATAAGTTAGGAGGGACCTGTTGGGAGAGGGGTTCTTGAGGGGATGAAGGAGAGGATGGTGGGAATAAATTTAAATACACTATATACATGCATGAATTAACAAATAATTATGAAAGTAGGGCTAGGGAAACACATTGAGTGCTAAAAGAGCAAAGTAAGGAATGAGGCATCAGATAAATATATGAATATTTGGCATGCCCAAAAAAGGGAAATCTTCACAGCAAGGGAAGGTTTGAATTGCTCTATACATAATGCCAGGTTGTTCAGGTTCTGAGCAGGGGAAGGACATGGTCAGAACAGCACATAGGGAAGAATGTCTATCAACACTAAAGGATGAAATGGTTTGGACGGAATTGGAAATACAGAGAAAGCTACTACACAGTCAATGCAACTCCTTCAAGAGGAGAGGCCACCACAACAGGCTCCACTGGGCTGTGGAGAGGTCAGCAGAAAGAATTGGAAGACTTTACAAAGCTGTGTTTCTTAAATGTTAGGGAACACAGGATATGAGCTCTTTCAGGGCAGACTGAGTTTGAGCTATTAGTGTTTCCTGGAAATTGATGTAGCATGCAGCTTGCAACTCTGTGCCTCAGAATAGTAACAATATTAATAGTTGTAACAGCAAGGAGGCTATCAAGGTGTCATTGAGAACAGAGCAGTTTTTGAGGATCTGGAGTTACAAAAACTCAAGGATCACCAAAGCTGCTCCAAGCCAGTAACTTTCAGGTTCTTATGCCTAGAAATTGAAAAATAAAATTAACAGACCACAGAGATGAACTTTAGAGGAAAGTTTAGACCCAACAAAACCTTATACACTTTTCTAGGGTCTACACTAGGAGGCAGGAATTCTGGAAAGAAAAAGTACATTAGCTCATTACAAGGATAATTATTCCTCCTATTTTCTTTAACAGGGCTTAAAATCGACCTGCCTTCCTGGGAGATGGTCCTTTGGCCAGGTGATTAACCTGCCCAGCTATTAAGAGAGGAGACAATGGGATGTCTCTACCTGAGGAGACAATGGGATGTTTCTACCCAGAGGTAGACTCCTTTCAGGAGCTAGAGATAACTGATTTTTCTTATTGGGCCCTCAATTCCACTGTAATAATGTTAAGACTAAATTAAAATTTTTCAGACTGTCAAAAAATTGCTGAATACCCCTCAAGAGAGTTTTCAGCCCCTAAATAGACAGAAGGTCAGCAATTAATTTGGGATTCCTATTCTATTCCAAAATCACAAGCCTCTTAATTTGTTTTCTTGTTTACATTTTTTCCACTTTTAATTAAAGTATAATTACATCATTTTTCTTTTCTCTTTCATCAGTCTACCCCTTCCCAAGTGTTCTTTTACTATCAATTTTTTTGCATATGTGTGTTTGCACCAATATATAAATACAACCCAATGTTAGTATGTATATTGTATGTGTACAGTTTCAAAGCTGACCATCCCTGTGAAAGGCTAATTCTCCCTCTCTCCTCAATCATTAGTTGCCTATGTTCTTTGTATATATGTGTGGACCCTGTGATTTTCCTTGTCTGGGGCTTGTTTATGCAGAGGTTTTTAAGAGAGGCAGTCTCACAACGGATTTTCTGGTACCCTGGTTTTTGCACTCTTTTCTACCCATTAATGCAACATGATCCTTGGAGTGTGAAGATAGAAAGTGTCATATGCAGACAGCACAGGTTAGTGATGCAGGCAGCCTCTTCAGAAACACTCATTTTATCCAGGAGACAATCTCATCAAAAACTGTTGAGGTGACAGACAGTTCACAGCATCGGACATTGGATCAGAAATGAGTTTCTTTTCTCTGCCTCAGCTGCACCCATAGTAGTGTGTTCAGAGGTGAACGGGTAGTATATCCTTGCTTGAGTAAACATGAGTCATATTCCAGAACATTCAGGAAGTCAGTTTGCAAGCAGATGATAGATTGGAGCTATAACTTGTGGCTGATGATGACCAGTCCAGATGTGCTTTCCTCAGTCCAGTGTCCTCAGATTTGGGGCCATAAATGAGCCCAGCGGGGCTGGAGCATTGACCTAAGTCCTACAAAGCAGGTTTCTGGGGAGCGTGGAGCTGCCACTCTGATGGATAGATGGAGTTGCCTCCAGCTGTTTGAGCCTTTCCAGCCTCTGGTGGAGACAAGGGACATGGACTACACATGTGTTTATTTAGGAAGAGAAGGTAGGGAAAGCAAAATGGCTTCTTCACAGGAGGTCTCTACCTCTTTCTGAATTTTTTTTCCTGTTCTCCCAACTGCCTAGCATAGGCTGGGACCCAATACAAAGACTCGATTCTCCAGCCTGCCCTTCTATCTCACAGACCCTCATACTCCTTCCTTGAGAGAATGCTAGTGCTTAAAACCCACATCTCTGAGGGTTAGAAGTAACTTTTCATTTCAGAGTGTAGGAGACTCCCCACACTGCTGCAGGAGCAGAGACTGTAAGCCCTGTCAAAAATGGTGCTGAATCAGGGCTGTGGAGGTGTCTCTGTCAGTAAGGGCTTTCCTGACAATCAGGAAGTCTGAGTTCCATCCTCTAGAACCTGTGTAAAATGCCGAGCGTGGTGATGCACATTTGTAACTCCAGCCCTGGGAAAGTGGCAACTGGCAGGTCCCTGGTGCTCACTACCCAGCCTGCCAAGTCTACTTAGTGAGTTCGAGGCTGGTAAGGGGCTGTGGGGAAAAAGAATGGTGGTGGTTCCTGGGCAAGTGTGGGAGGTTACTTAGTAGGCTGGTGCAACTCATCTATGGCTGTGCTAGTGAGAAAAGTGACACCCTGTGACAACAAACCCCTCTGCCAACAACCATTAATGGCCTGAGCCACACCAGAAAAGCAGACATCAAAGTGGGAGGAGACTCACTGAGAAGGCTCCAGATGAAGTGGTGAGGATAAGAGAGAGACATGTTGGGGGGCTTGGTAAAAAATGAATGCAAATTGTTATATGAAGGTCACACTGTCACTGTCACACAATAAGAACAAAAATTTAAGGTGAACAGTACCTGAAGGCCAGCACTCAAGGTTGCCCTCTGACCTTTACAAACAGGCTCACACAAGTATGCACTTGCCACACGTAAGGACACCTAAAAGCACAGGGAAATACACATGCGCATGCGTGTGCACACACACGTGAACACAAACTCTCACACACAAGTGCATGTGTCACACATGACTAATCTGACAGTCAGAGTTAACAATACAGACTGAGATCACTTATGACTTAAGACTGCTGTCCTTCTATGTGCTCAGCCTGTCTGTTTAAAGTGCCTTTAAGAGAACACTGTCACAACCAACCTCCTATGCCTTAGCGTCCCTAAACAACCTAAACTAACACTTTACAACCTAAACTAACACACAGCTGCAATCTTAAGTTGTATTCTCCTATGCCCCTGACTGAAGACTGATGCATGTGTGATTTTACATGTGTTTTAATAATCATTTGCTGCAAACAGCCAAGAGACAGAGAACAATCTTTATAAACTGAGTATCACCGTAAGGGCTTGATAGACAGTGGTGACTGAGATGCTGTTTGCTATCTGGGTGTGTAGTAGGTTGGCCTGATGCTGCTGGTATTCTAAAGCTAATACTGGTTTCTCAAGATCTGGTTGCCCCGGAGACAAGAGTCCACATGTAAACCCAAGTGTTACTATGTGACCTTGCCCCCAAGTTATTTCTGATTGGTGACTAAAGATGCTGACAACCAATAGCTGGGCAGAGGAGACATAGGCAGGGGTTAGGGTTTCTTGGGCTTGGGGGTCGAGAAGAAGGTGGATAGAGGAGAAACTGCCATAGGTTAGGTTACTCATGGAAACGTGGCCCTGAGGGCTGGCCAATTGGAGTTAGAAGCAACCCAGATGAAACATAGTAAGTGAAACTTGGGGTTATCCATAGGAAAGTAGATTCTAACAGCATAGAGAGTAGATATCTGAAGCTCTCTGCTGTTTAAGGTTTATTATAAATAATAAAAGTTGTGTGTCTTTTATCCTGGAACTGAATGATCAAGCTGGAGTAAAAACTCCATATTGAGATTAAAATTTTCTACAGTATAAGTGAGCTGGAGTCAGTGAGTTAATCCCTTGTAAAACTGTGTTAAAGGTTCTGTAAAGGTTTCTTCTCTCCTTCCCAGTGGGATGCTTTCTGTACTAATCTATAAAGGAGAAAACAAAGCCCCTTTTCAGAACAGGTACAGTGACAGATTCACAAGACAGCATTCAGGCAGGCACATACTCAGACGTATAGGACGGAGACAATGAAAGACACAGAGAGTGAAGGAGAGAATTTAAATCTAAGCTCATTCTGGTCAAATGACACTGAGGCCAGCACTCAAGGTTGCTTTGAAATCAAATGCTTTGATTTCCACCCTTAATACTACATTAACAAATTATTGGTGACTCTGATTACTATCAATGTGTTCAAATTGACCACAGGTGATATTCTACTTGTTAGCCATGCTGGCTTCTTTGTGAAAATCAACTCACTCTGTGTGCGTGTGCATGTGTGTATGCATGTGCGAGTGTGCGTGTGTGTGTGTGCATGTGCAAGTGTATGTGTTTAACTCTTTTATACACATAACATTTTACAGTAAAAATAAAAGTTAAGCATATTAGTTTAACTCACTCAGTTATATCTGTTCCCCCTGCAACACTGAGATTATGTTAGAATTACAGGGAAAGGATTGCCTTTCCAAGCATGAACCCTCAGAACTAGGAGACTGGAGGAAAGTAAGGTAGAAACAAGAGTTACCAACTACATTTTGTAGATCATGTGGTATAACATGTGACTTAACAATGGGAAAACATCTAAGAAGGGACAGGCACAATCCTTGGCAAGTCTCAAGGGTTAGCCCTACCAGACAGTCCTCAAGTTGGGATGTTGTCAGGACTCAGAATGACAGGATTGGCACCCAGTCCTTATAAGAAGCAGTCAGGCCTACAGATGCTTCCATCGCCACAGTGAAGGGTGACAGATGGAGAACCAATGGGAGTCACTTTACATGTCCCAGAGCCCCAGTGCTGGGTGAAATTTCAGATGCTGAGGAAGGAGACAACTTAGACACTTCCTGACTTGACCTCCTGAGTGCTGGCAGTGAGCCACACAGTCTAAGACAGGAAAGGACCAATTTCTTTCCAAGAAAACTGACTGAGTGCAAAGAAAAGACTCAGATACTCAGAGATGTATCAGAGATGTATCAGAGATGTTTACAGAGATGTAAACAGACTCTTCTGGCAAGCACACACACACAGAGAAACATAAAATATACTATACATACATATGTATATATGTTTATACATATATGTATAAACAAATAAAATACATGTATGTATTCATATACAAATACACATTTGCACACACATATGCATACACAGAAATACAAAAGCATCATACACACATATATAATATATATGTACACATATAAATACATTCATAAATACAAATACATATATGCACTCACAAACATATATTTGCAAATGCATGACCTTATGTATACATATATGCATACATACACTTATATATATACACTCATGCACACTCTTCTGTATATACACATGCACATACATATACACACACAAGCACACATGTACCCACAAAATGTACACACATATACCATATACACTCACACACACATGCTCACATATATACTCACAAACACATACACACACACACACACACACACAGAGATCTTTTAGTCAACGCTTTAGGCCTTCACTATCCACCACAAACAGAAAAAAATGATCAGATATTTGAAGAAAATCCTTTGGCATTGAGACTGTCACAAAAGTAAAAATAAATAAGAGTGGATTTTGGACGACAGAGTAACTGTGGAGAACAAATTAAACCACAGACACTGAACTTGCAAGATTTAACTTCATGAAACAGAAACAGAATGCAGTAAAATGAAAACATTTAAGAAAAAGACTCCTGGATAATTAAAAATGATAAGATGACAGAAATAAAATAAAACTTTTAGATTTAAAAATGCTGAGAAAAAGAGCCATCCACTTAGGCTGAAGATGTAGCTCAGGACTAGACACCTACCCAGCATGCATGGGGCCAATCTAGCATTGAAAGTAAAAAGTACTGAGTGCTGGGTATGGTGAGCAACTCCATAAAGGGACAGAGGGAAAAAGTGTAAAAGCCTCCGAAGGAAAGAAAAAATGGGCATTATAAAGTCAACAGATTCAACATCAGCCTTGGTCTCTAGCAGAAACTCCACACTGTCTTCAAACTCTAACAACAATCTGTAGAGCATTCATGCACAGAAACACAGGGTACCAACCCTGCAGAAGCCAGTCTACAATGACATAAGAGGAAGAAAAGTTTCAGAAAGGATGGTCCCAAAGGGGTAGGGGATGGGACTCAAAGGTACCTGTTGTGTCTGAACATTTAAAGATGAAATTCACACTTCTGGCTTTAAGTCTGATGATAAATTTGTTACGATTAAAAAAAAAGACCTACAAAAGTAGAAAAATTGTTTTTATTGAAGATAAGGAGAAAAGTTATACAAATGACTTTTAGCTTCCAGCCAAGACAGATGAGCAGAAACTAACTTACCACCTGAACAAACCAAACCAAAAAGGACAAAACAGTCACCTAAAGCAAAGATGTCCAGACACTGGCCATCTCTCATTCAACAGTGTCCTGATATGTGATCTCTCAAGTGAACCATATTATGGATCTTTTTTCCCCTAAGTCTTAGGCTATGGGAGATAGCTCAGTTAATAAGAGGCTTGCCTTGAGAACACCAGGCTCTGAGCTTGATTTCCCAGACTCCACCACAGAAGGCCAGCGTGGTGGTACATGCTTGCAATCCCAGCACTACAGAGGCAGCACTGGCGAATTCCTGGGGCTCTCTCATCTGCAGCTCTAAACTACTTGATGAGCTGCAAGCCAGTGAGGGACTGTGTGATACCCAAGTAGCTCCTTCTCAACCCCACAGAAGCATTACAGCATATGAATTCTATCAATGGCTTTGAGTTGCTGCAATCCAGTCACTGTCTGTCAATGATTAAAGCCCAAGGGTCCGCTACCTTTCATTTTCAATTTTGTGTAAAAAGAGAATTGCAACCAGTTTTGATGCCAGGTCACTGTGAAAGCTCAAAAAGTGAGAAGCTTTATGTGGAGACAGAAACTTTCACTCTGGGTGAAAATTAAATGCTTAATTAAAATGATCTTCCACAGTGGTTGTCTGTGACACTCATCTTTCTGAAAGGGGGTGTTGTGTATTCCAACACCTACAGTGTGAAAGTTAAATTCTCTAGTCTAAAAATATTTCTATCCAGCTGTAAGGATGATGTCATCTTAAAAAGTGCCCATGGTACGATTCACCATTTGAATAAAATGTAGTTTGACTGTAAGCAGGAAGAGTCCGTTATTCTTTTATTTATTTATTTTTTTAAAGATTTATTTATTTTATGTATGTGAGTACACTGTCCTGTCACTGTCTTCAGACACACCAGAAGAGGGTATCAGATTTCATTACAGATGGTTGTGAGCCACCATGTGGTTGCTGGGAATTGAACTCAGGACCTCTGGAAGAGCAGTCAGTGCTCCTAACTACTGAGCCATCTCTCCAGCCCCCGTTATTCTTTTAATTTTATGCTATATCCCTGAATAACACTTATTCTGTTTCCTGATGAAGTTGCTTCAAAAATTAAAGCAAATAGTTATTGGCCACACCCTTGCATGGCCGCCATTGGTGCGATCTCACTAGGGTCAACAAGGGGATGAAGAAAAGACAGACAGACACACAGAGAGACAGAAAATCTAGGGTCAGGTAGACTGGGCTCTGATGGCGATGCCAGAGCAGCCCAGGAGCTCAGCATGTTTATTATGTACAGTTGAACATGGAGGGGGAAATACTGTTTATAACTAAACAAGGACGCAAGGTTATTACCCCTTAATAACCTAAAAATCATGGTCAATATGATTAATACATCAGAACGTCAAGGAAAGTTGTCTGTCTGTAATAGATTAAGCTCAGATTTCTTGGAACAGTCCAACTCCATGTGTTCTGTCTCATACATAAGCTTCTGTCCCCATTTTTGGTGGAAAAAAAATAGGTCCTAAAGGTCCATGCCTATAGGATATCCATGCTACCTAGCATCTGCAGCAAGTCCTTACATAAGTCTGGGTAAAAAATACATCTTATAAATCTCGAGGGAAAAAAATAGATTTGGGAATCAGAAGTATGGGATTCAAATCCCTACTAGCCCACGTGTTATCTCTAAAATCATTAGCAAGCCTCTCTCTTCTTCTTCTTCTTGTTCTTCTTCTTCTCCTCCTTCCCCTCCCTTCCCCTCCCCTCCCCTCCACCTCTTCCTCCTCCTCCTCCTTCTTCTTCCATATTCTTGCTTGTATAAAATATAATTACCTACCTGAAAGTAGATTTGGAGAATTCATGCAAAACCACAAAGTACATAATACAAAGAGAGTTGTTGAGAAGTGATTTTCTTTTTTTTTTTTTTTTTCAGTTGTAAAGGTTCAGCTTTATTTACTTACTTACATTCTTTCATTTTTCTTAGAAATACCAAGATAGATTAAGAAGGGAAACTTTAGTAGGCTGGAGCCAAAATCTTCTCTCCATATCACCTTCCTGAGACACTGTAGATTATACTTGCCCAGGAAGCAGGGACTCTGGGGAGGCTGCTGTGTGGTTGCCTTCACTCTAGGAGGGAAGGACCTGGATTCCAACTGTGACCTTTGTGCAGCTCTCTAGCTCGAGGTTCATGTCCCATCCTAAAGCAAACACATGAAATCAATTAGACATCTAAATTCCAGGCAAGCTCCTCTTAGCAGGGGATATCGCTGTGGCCAAGAAAACCTGGTTTACCACGGAGAGCTCTCTGTCGAGAATGTAAAATCACATCACTGAGATTGTTACATGCCACATCTTAACAAAAGAATACAACCTGGATGTTCGACTGGTCATGTGTGTGTACACCTTCAGTGTGACTGTGTCTACTCTAGAAGACTGAAGTCTAAGACTAAGAAGGCCCCAGATAGAGCAGGTGAGAGGATCAATAATAATCCACTAGTTATTTGAAGGAAAAATGCAAGAATTCCAAGATCTGAATCACATGTCCTTGGTCCTTAAAATACTCACTTCTCACTTATAATTCTCCAAACTTTCACCTTTCATCTGTTTTAGCAGAACTTGGTATTGTGGAATTTGCCAGACCTTCGGACCCTTCATCTCAAGACCTCCCACTTAAATTCAACTAAAGCTATTTTTATTTATATTTTCATAAACTGAAGGGGGGAAATGATTGCTTCCCTTAGCAAGGGAAAAACAAGCAGGCTTATAAAGGTGTTTTGGTCAGTGTTCTGTGGCTATGAATAGACACTCTGACCAGACACACAACTCTTATAAATGAAGACATTTAACTGAAGTTGACTTACTGTTCAGAGGTCTAGCCCATTATTATTATTATTATTTATTTATTTATTTATTTTGGGGGGGGGGTTGAGACAGGGTTTTTCTGTGTAGTCCTGGCTGTCCTGGAACTCACTTTGTAGATCAGGCTGGCCTCGAACTCAGAAATCTGCCTGCCTCTGCCTCCCAAGTGCTGGGATTAAAGGCGTGCGCCACCACTGCCCGGCTAGCCCATTATTTTCATGGCAAGAAGTACGGAAGCATCAAGACAGACATGGAGAAGGAGCTGAGAGTTCTACATCTGGACTGCAGCAGAGCTAAAGATGGGGAGGGAGAGAGAGAGAGAGAGAGAGAGAAAGAGAGAGAGGAAGAGAGAGAGAGAGAGAGAGAGAGAGAGAGAGAGAGAGAGAGAGAGAGAGAGAGAGAGAGAGAGAGAGAGAGAGAGAGAGAGAGAGACTGGGCATGGCTTGAGAATTTGAAACCACAAAGCCCACCCCCAAAGACTGACTTCCTCCAACCAGGCCACACCTCCTAATCTCTTTCAAGTAGCACCATTTCCTGACGACCAAGCTTTCAAGTCTATGAGTCCTGGGGAGCCATTTCTCCTCAGACCACCACAGGAGAACAGTAGGCTTCACAGGTGAGGAAAGTGACTCAAGGCACAGAGTGGCTGAGGCATCTACCTTAAAATGTCGATGTTTCAACAAAGGAATATAATTTAGAAAAGGGCAGTGCAACATTAAACAGTCTAAAGGTACAGGGGTGGGAATAAACACAAAATTGGCCATTTTAACCATGATTAAATGCTGACATCTGAGTCATTAATTACACATATAATGTTTTTTACAACCACCAGTACTATCTAATCACACACAGTCCCTGCCTGAGAAAACTGGAGAACACAGGATCCAGAGTCTGAGACTTAGATGAGAGCGAGATGTGGCTCGGCAGTTAAGAACAACTTGCATCTCTTGCAAAAGTTGCAAGTTTAGTTCCTAAAGCCCACATGGGGTGGCTCTCAGTGACTATAATGATATGACACCTGGTCACCTACATGCATAAAGAGCACATGTACATATTTAGATACATTAAATATAAATAAATAAATATTTGTAAAAAGAACACATTTTTAAAAAAAGAAAAGAAGTGTGAGGCCAGCTGGGCTACAGAAAGTTCTTCTCTGTTTTGGAGAAAAATTCAAAAGAAATAAAAACTGAAGAAAGAAGAGCCCTTGTTTTTGATAAGTGTCCTCACTTTTAAGGCTCTCTTTAGTAACGTGACGGTTAATATGTAATATTGACGGAATTAAGGATCACCTAAGAGACAAGCCTCTGGGCACAGCTGGGAGACTGTTTCTAGACTGAGTTACTTGAGATGAGAAGGTGCACCCTACTTATGGGTGACATCATTCCATGAGCCAGGCTCACAGACTGGTGGAGGAGGTTTGAGCTGAGCTCTGACATTTATCTCTCTGCTTCCTGACTGCAGAATGTGAGCACCACCTCATGCTCCTGCTGCCATGCCCTCAAACTGTGAGCCAGAATGAAGCCTCCTCCCTGTAAGTGGCTTTTGGCCAATATTTTGTCACCCCAATCAGGAAAGTAACTAAGATGACGATTTATGTAACTACATCTGCACAGTGTACAGCATCACTGCTCCTCAAACACCAATTGCCATTCTCAGTGCCAATCAAATATTGATAAGATTCTAAGATATTGGAACTTCTAAAGTTTCTCTGAGCCAGACATCAAAATAGACATCTCGGCAAACTTTTTTAATATGGATATATATATATATATATATATATATATATATTTAAAAATATTAATTAATATATGGAATTTATATATATATATATATATATATATATTGTGTGTGTGTGCACGTGGGTGTGCACCTATACACACATGCATATCACAGTACACATGTGGAGGTCAGAAGACAGCATGAGGCAATTGGTTCTCTACTACCCCTATGTGGGTCCTGGGCATTGAACAAGGGTTGCTAGCCTTAGCTGCAAGTGTTTTTAACTACTGAGCTGTCTAATGGCCCCTCTCTACCTCCATTGCCTTTAAATAAAAAGAAAATAGTGATGAACGGATCTAGAAAATAAAGCATTGTTTTTTCTTAAAAATTAAAAAACAAAGGTGCTGTTTTAAAAAAAACAACTATTGTAATGGATCATAATTTAGGCAAGAAGACCAATTTTCCAATTTCTATAAGAAAATTTGAGCCTGTCTTCAGCTTGTTTTTTCAGTTGTTCCTGAGAATGCAGCTCTGCTCTTAATAAAGAATCCAGGACACGTGAAGCTAGTTCCTTGCCAAAAAGAATGCAGCCTCAAGTTGGCTACTCACCAACTTTATAAAATCTAGTTGCAAGAAACAGCAATATGAAAAGGATACATAATCCATTCTTTCCTCAAAAAATTTCCAATTGTCTTCCTGCACATTAAGATTTGGAGATAGTAAGCTCCCAGTGCACAACATAGCTCTTACCTCAAAAGCAAAGATCCTAGACTTGGAAGAATCAGTGGAAGTATCTTTGATGAAGGAAGCTGAACGTTTCATTAATTTAACAGTAAACTCTGTAGAAGCATTTGTTTATTATGAACATTCATCCAGAAGAGGGGAGCCCACAGGAACAGTAACTTTTAGATCTGTGTTTGTTGAAATGAATTCCATGATTGTTGCGATTTAGTCCCAACACTCCAAGTAGGAAGGATTCTTCCTAACGGAACAATACTCTCTTGAATAACCAGAGAGTCATTGAAAGAATCAGGAAGAAAATATTTAAATTTCTGTAATCAAATGAAAATTAAAATCCAGCTTACCAGAACCTTTGGGATATAGTCCAAGAAGTTGGAAGAGATAAAGTTATAACTATGTGAGCTTGCATTTAAAAATCAGAAAGAACAAGATTTTTGTAGACTTTTTGTTTTCTTTTACTTTTGCCCTTATTTTTCTTTTGTTTGTTTTGATTTTGGTTTGTTTGTTTTGAGAAAGAGAGGAATATAAAGGGAGGTGGTGAGAATCTGGGAAGTGTTTGGGTAGTGAAAATGTAATCAAAATATATTGTATAAACAATTATTAAAATGTTTTCAAGAGAACAAAAATAAAAATCAGAAGATTCAAATAAATAATGTACTCAGAGTCTTAGAAAAAAACAAGAGAAATCCAAACTTGAAATCAGTAACAGTGAGAAATATTGACAACTAAGGAAGAGATTAATGAAATGGAGAAAGAGATCAATACATAGACTTGATCAAAGAGTTGGTTTTTTAAAATAATAAACAAAATTGGACATCTTTAGATAAACTAACCAAAGAAAGGAGAAGACCCAAATGAGTAAAACTAGGGACAAAAAAGTTGAGGTTGATGAACCTTCCAGTAAAATACAAGGAAGCACTGGGGATACCTTGAAAATCATAACTTGAAAGCAGGCCTACCTACAACAAATAGATCAACATTTCTAGACATACATGACCCAACAAATTACATCAAGATGACACAGAAAACTCAAATAGTTAATCACCAGTGAGATTGAGGCAGAGATTTTATAAGCATCTCACAACAAAGAAAAGCCTTGGTCCCAGCACATTCATTGTGAAATTCTACCAATAAGGAGAGCTAACACCAATGCTCCTAAACCTGTTTTATAAAATGGGACGGGAATGAATACTCCCAAACTCATTCTGGCTATGAAGCCAGAATTACACTGGTAGCAAAACTAGATCATAACACAAAGAAGGATGCTGAGGAGGTGGGAACTCCTATTTCCCAGATTAACATAGATGTAAATAGTCTCAATATTATTCTGAAAAACCAAATTCAAGTATGCATTAAGAAGGTGCCCAATGACCAATTTGGCTTCATTCCACAGATGCAAGATTGGTTTGGCATACATAAATTGAAACATGTAGTTTAGGACATAAATAGGCTCAAGGATAGAAATTATAAGATCATTTCAATCAGTGAAGAAAAGGACCTTGACAAAGTTCAATGTATCTTTATGACAAAATCTCTGAAAAAAAAAAAGTCATTTTATGCCTATGTACTGCAAAGCTATAGCTAACATTATATTGAATAAGGAAAAACTGAGTGTTGTCTCTAAAATATGGAATGAGATAAGGGCAGGCCACTCTCTCTTCTCTTCCTCAAAGAACTCTTAGAGCAATAGAGATAGACATGAAAGGGATAGGAACGCAAAAGGAAGAAGCCAAATATCCCTGCTTACAGACAATACAAGCTTATACTTAACAGCTCCAAAGGCTGTGTCAGAAAAGTCTTAGGCCTGATAGACAGTTTCAGCTAAGTAGTAAAATAAAAAATCAATACATAAAATTCAATAGCTTTCCTATAAGCCAATAATGACCTTGCCAAGAAAGAAACCCCAGGGATTGTGGGTAATCACATTCATAATGGCTTGGGGGGGGGGGGAACAACCTAAAAGTACATATAATCAAGAAGAAAATTGAAAGATGCTAGGAAAAAACTTTAAGACATTAATTAATGAGAGAACTTGAGGAGAGATGGTGCTATAAGACAGACCTCCATGTTCACAGAGTGGAAGAATTAATACTATAAAAATGGCTATATAATAAAAAAGTGTCTATATATTGAATACAATCCCCATCAAAATCCCAATGACGTTCTTCACAGACCTAGGGGAGAAATCCTAAAAATTCATATGGAATTAAAAGAAATAACTGGATGGCCAAAGCCATCCTAAGCAGAAAAAAACAATGCCAGAAGTTTCACAGTACCTGATCTCAAGTTATACTACAGAGCCATGGTGACAGACAGCCTGAGTGTCACACAGCAGATATGTGGATACATGGAATAGAACAGAGGACCCAGAAAGAAACCCACATGCCTACAGCCACCTACTTTTTGACAAAGTTGTCAAATATATACATTGGAGGAAAGGAAGCCTCTTTTATATGTGGTGCTGTTCAAATGCGTGCTGAAGAATGAAACTACATCCATTTCTCTCACCCTGGACCCTGCACAAAACAGATCTTAATGTAAGATGGGGAACTTGGAAACTGCCAGGCCAGAACACTTACAAAATACAGGCATAGGCAAAGGTTTTCAAAGAAGGCCCCAAATGGCACAGGACAAACCCCCAAGAATTGACAAGCAGTGCTACATGAAATGAAAAGGCTTCCAGACAGTAAAGAAGGTAATCAGCAGAGTGCAGAGACAGCCTACCAAGGAGAAAGGAAATCCTCCCCACAGTGGGTTAACATCTAGGGCATAAAAGAACTGTAAAAATAAACATTATATAAATAAGTCACCATCAGGCCAATGGGTGAGCTCATTCACAAAACAATAGCTCTCAGAGAAGGACAACAAATGGTCAACAAATATGTGAGTTCAAATTCCTTAGTTATCAAAAATGCAAATTAAAATTGCTTTAAGAACTATGGGCAAGTCAGAATGGTTATCATCAAGAAGAGAGTGACAGTCACTGAAGGTGAGAACATGGAGAAAGAGGAATGTTAATTTCCTTTTAAAGTTGTATTATTATTTAACTGTGTGCATGGGAGGGGTGGGGTGTGTACGTGAGTGCAGTGCCAGCTGAGTCCAGAGGAGGATTTCAGATCCCCTGTAGCTGTAGGTGTAGAAACCAGAATCACGAGCCACCAAGTGGGTACTGGGAACTGAACTCAGGTCCTCGGCAAGAACAGCCCAAGCTCTAAATCAAAGGCCACTGCTCCAGTGCTCTTTTTTCTGTGTTTTAGTTCATTGTTTAGACTGCCATACCAAGTGAGTTTTCAAGGCGGCATTGTTATACATATGTTTCATTAGAATTTGTTCTTGCACACTTTCCTCCCCACTATCATCCTGTTACCTGACTGAAATAAGAACATAGTAAGCATGGAGAGACGGCTCAATGATAAGGAGCAGTGGCTGCTCTTCCCAGGGACCCAGGTTCCATTCCCAGCACCTACATGGTGATTCACAACCATCTGTAACTCCAGTTCCTGAGTATCTATCTGATCGTCTTTTCTGGCCTCTGTGGGCAATGCCCATATGTGGTGCACAAACATACATGCAGGCAAAATTCCACACATAAAATAAGGAAGATCTCAAAAATAAAATAAAATAAAATACGGATATACTTAAATGTTTCTTCTTATCGCACCCCCCACCCCTGAAAGCAAGCCAAGAACACACTCAGCCCTTCTCCAGCTGCTGAGAGGTCACACTGCAGGAATCACACATGAGCAGAGTCTCATTGTCCCAGCCAGGGAAACAGTGAGCACTGTCACTCTTAGCTTAGATCACTCACCCCATACACAGTCCTGCCTCTGTCACATATACTAAGCCTGATTCCTCACAAGGAGGACCTCTCCTTCCTCAGAGACCTTTAAAACTGGATGCCTTACTTTGTCTACTAGGAACTGGAATTCTTCAGCCCTGTCCCTGCCTTCATGATACCCTCTTGCCTGAAAAACACAAGACTTGGCACCTGTCTCTCACTCTCCCTAAAACTCTAACATTTCATATGAAGACTTTATGATCTATTTTAGGCAAAAGGGGTTGAGTGTGCAGGTTTCTGTTACCTCCATGGTCATGACCATCTGCAGGAAACAAAAAAAAAAAAAAAAAAAAAAAAGAATAGTTTGGTTCAACATGACTGACAAGCCCACATTGGTCCAAACTTCAAAGTCTGACCCCAAGTACTTTTTTATGCATATTTAAGCACAGCACAATTGGATGAAAATTCTTCTGGTGATAATTAACTCAGTCCCCAATAAAAACTTAAAGGACTACATCGAAACTCTTCATAAAGTGTATGTGACATATTTCATAAAAATCGGTTCTATACATTGACAAACTCATAATAGGGACTAGGGGGGAGGGAGGAGCCAGTGTGGTCTTAGCCACACAGATAGTGTGAAGGTCACCAGGCTATTAACCCCCTTCTGGGTGGATGACAGGCTATGTTTTCCTTCCCTTGAAGGAAGAAGTTTGTGTGTTTGACATTCCTGTGACCACAGTGATCTCAGTGCCCCCCTTAATGGGGAGAGGTCAGAGAAACCTTTCTTCACATGCTCTCTCAAATTCCTTCAACTTTAAGTTTGCAGTATGACAAGGTGCACTCTTTCAAGGAACATGTCTTCAGCATTCCTACAGCCTAACATCTGCCTGCCCCTTCTCACACACCTGAACCCTCTTGGACTTAAGCGTCAAAAACCTGGGGACAGTGGCCTTCACTTCTGCCCTCAGTTTCCACGGTGCCTGCCATATATAATAGGCAAGTCACCAGCCTTAGGTGAGTGCGCAATGGGATCGAAGTTACTGATTTTTACCCACCAGAGAACGGCTCAGCTTGCTCTGCTCAGCTTCTCTACCCTTCAGCCTGCTATGATAAGCTCAGTTTTGCCAGAAATGGCTGCGTTTTTGAAAGAGAGACAGACAAGAAAGGTGAAATGAGAAAGAAGAAAAAGCAAAAGAGCTTTGGGAAGAAGCAGGACTTGGGACAACACGCAGGAGAGGGGGACGACATTTGTGAGAACCCACAAAACAGGAGCAACCTGGAGAGGACGGCAGGGGTGTAGGATAAACAGGCACCCCAGAGCTAAGAAGAAGCCAGGCAGAAGAAGAGAAGTTCTAGATGTGGCTAGAAGCTACAAGCTTGTGTTATTCTCGGCGTATTTTGGAAGCCCAAGACAGGAATTCCTATTTAATTCCCTTTGGTTGCTAGGCTGTGTCTCTTTAACATGGTGCTTTTCTAGGACTGGACCGTATGTGAGGTGGGGACTTACTTGGGTTACAGGTGAAGCATGCATTCACACACCATGTTAACAGAGGCATTTCCTCCAGAGACCTGTGTTTCATGGTACTCCAGGAAAACTCTCATTAAGCATATACGGAGATCAGGGATCGGTTTGAGCATAATCTGTTGCCTTTGTGTGAGTCTGAGCATGTCTGATGAGGTAGTGACAGAGGTCTCTATATAAGACAATCTTCCTTGGAGAGATGACGGGTGAGGTGGGGGCAGGAAAAATGGACTTTTCAAAGCACAAGGTGGAAGAGAGCCTGGATGGCTCTCCTGATTATCTTAGAGGCTTGTGTGAACCCTAACAAGAGTGAAAAAAAAAAGGGAGAAGAAAAATAAACTGTTTCCCAAGGGCCCTGTGTAAGAACACGGCTTCTAAAGCAGACCTCACTGCCTACCCAGCTGAGGAAACAACTCCCATGTCGTGCGGTTTGTTTCTAAGGGGCAGGGTCAGCCACAGAACATATGACTGTCCTTGTTGCCTCAACGTCACAGCTCTGAAAGCAGCAGGTTATAGTAACGACGGGCAGCAGGCTCTGACACATTCCCAGAGGGGACTGTACCTTGATCATACTCTTAAAGTGCACATGACCTCAAGGTTGCAGGAGGTGAACGAACAGCGTGACTTCTGAAGCTGGCACATCTGATAGCACCGTGTTCTGTTGATGCCATAGGAGTGGGTCTCTTTTATTTTTTTTCTTCTTTAAAAACATATGACCAAGTATGGTTTATCGTGGACAATGTGTGCGAATGTAATGTTATAACCCAGCTGCTGCTCGGTCCCTCACACTTTGCAGTAGCTCTCTCTTCCACAGATATCCACGGGCACGCTACTGAGGCAATGTGTGGGCCAGCATCTCTCATCTGGTAAGAGAATTTACATAAAAGCAGGTATGTTAGCCATACACCCTGTCCCCCACCTTCCACACACACACAGGCGCGCGCGCGCGCACACACACACACACACACACACACACACACACACACGAGCACACACACACCACCCTTCCCTGCTTCCCGCCTGGGAACCAGAAAGCCTGGCGCTGCAGGGCTGTAATATGAGACCTCCTGCAGCCTTACAGAGGTATAAAAAGAGACCCCATTTCTGCCCACATCTCTGCTGCTGGAGCCAAAGCTTTCCTTGGCGCCCTGGCCACGCTGTTGCTTGAGATAAGAGACTTCCCTTGCTTTAGTTTTTACTCAAAACTCCAGGTACATAAGAACTAAAAGGTGTCCGCTGGCATCACAAAGAAGTAACAACACTGGTCTGAAGAAGAATTCCAAGTATCTTGACCAAATAAACCCTCACAGCCATTAAGCTATTAGGCTGTGCTGCGCTGTCCTGCGCTACCCTGCGTTGCTCTGTCCTATGCTATGCTGTGCTTTGCTGTCCGGCACTCCGCTGCGCTGCGCTGTGCTCTCTGCACATCAATCCACATTACTGGAACATCACTGACTGCCACATCAGCCTTCCACTGGCCTTAGGCCACCAGTGGGAATACTTGCTGTGTCCTGAGCCCTAACTGACTACAAAGGTCACTTCTCTGGGGTCCAGAGTTTTGGCTCTGCCTCTGCCGCATGTTCCTTCTCCGGGCTCTGCCTGAGTCAAGGAACTACCTGTGCCACCGTCTTGAGCCCAGAAGGCTGAGGGGGCAGAGGCTCTGTCTCATGTTGTATTTAGTGGACAGATTCTATTTTGTTTTTTAAAATGGATTTGAAGCAGCTAACTTGTTAGTGGTTTGAAACTACTTGAAGTTGCCCTGATAGGGACAGTATCTTAGTTCGAGTTTTATTGCTGTGAACAGACACCATGACCAAGGCAAGTCTTATAAGAACAACATTTAATTGGGGCTGGCTTACAGGTTCAGAGGTTCAGTCCATTATCATCAACGTAAGAACATGACAGTGTCCAGGCAGGCATGGTGCAGGAGGAGCTGAGAGTTCTACATCTTCATCTAAAGGCTGCTGGTGGAAGACTGACTTCAGCCAGCTAGAATGAGGGTCTTAAAGCCCACACCCACAGTGACACACTACTCCAATGAGGCCACACCTCCAAATAGTGCTACTCCCTGGGCTAAGCATATACAAACCATCATAGACAGGAAGAAAAATACAGCTTTTCCTGAAGCTGTACAAACATGAATGTGTTTCTGTAAACCCCACAGTCTGAAGCAGGTTGTGAGCTCATTCCAGGACTGTGTGCTGAGACGGTAACTCACTGTTTATAAAGAGTGTGGAAAAGAAGAGGTGAGAAGACTGGGCAGGAGCAGTTGTACCCTGTCCTCAGTGTTTCATGAAATCTGTGCTGTTATCTTCTTTCATACAATAAAGTCTCAATTTATATCATTTAATCCTGCTATTTTGCATCTTATAGCATACATATACACATACACACACACACACACACACACACACACACACACACATATATATATATGAGTTTTTTAAACTGCATCTTAAAAGATGATCTAATACAGGACAGTAGAGGTTGCTCTGTGATTAGAGCACTGGCTACACATACAGAGGACTCTAGGTTCCCAGCACCCACATCAAAGCTTACGACCATCTATAACCTCAGTTCCAGGACACCCAATGCCCACTCCCAGCCTCCTTCTTCACCAAGCATGCTTATGGTACACACATATACATAGAGGCTAACACTCACATACATAAAATAAAAATAAGTCTTTTAAAAGGTGATATAATGTCCAGAGTGGGACTATCATGTTTTGTTAGCAACAGAAAGTGTACATCCCTCAAACAATAGTCTATACCCATAATGCCTTTGGACTTCGCTGATAACTGAGTAAGAATATTCTAAAGAAGAAATTCCCTACAGTGAGCTCAATTATAATCCCTAAATCAAGGGTAGATAACCAGTCAAAATTAGCTCTTAATTGTCTAAACACAGGAAAAGTGTCAGGACTTCGTTACTTTTTTTCTTTTCATTCTATTTAAAATTGTAACTCTAAGAATCTACTCTCTTTCCATTTCTAGAAAATACAGCATAAAACAAGAAAATGTAGGAAGCCACAGGTTTCACTCCTTTGTTTTGTTTTCGCTCTTTTTTTTTTCCTTTTAAGAATTTCCCTATGCTCTTCTAAAAAGATTTATCTTGACTCTCACACCAGCCACAGGAATCTGAAACTTGATCTGCTTCTGGTGGTCCATGAAGTAAAGTCTTTCAAACATCACTTGATGGACGTTGCAACAAAAAAGGTAACGCCCTCCTGTCTCCATTTCTAATTAGCAGGCGCTCCTCTCTGTTTGCTGGGCTTCCAACTGGACACAAGGACCTTGATAAATTTGGAGATGCAGAGATGTGAGCTGTGGTCAGACATCACACAGGTGTCCTTCATAAATGTCAATGAGCAAATTGACTGTTCCTCAGAGGTTGGAGTTTTCGGGGCTAAAGCACTAGACGAATTCATCACAGAGGCAGGCTGGATGCCATGGCCCCAGAGCAGAGCCAAGCCAAGCGTGCCTGGTTCCATTAAGATCTTGCAGCACACGGAGTAATCGTGGGTTCTGAAATGGAAAGCAGAGCCTTAATGAAGAAAGTCACTTTGGGAAGTGAAATCACAGACATTTCTGAGCTTACAGAAGTCTAGGGTAGAAAACAGCAGCCATTTTCTCTGCTCGTTTCTACAGCGAAAGGAAATCAAATTATTCCAGGAGGAAAATGTGCTGTGGTTTTCTTTTCCGGGGAAAACACAATTTGCTCTCTTATTATGTTTGACTGGGGCTAGGATTTGACATTGTTGCCAGCCTGTCTGCTATTGTGAGTCTTGAATAAGCCTTTAAATAATGGCAAGTTAAAATCCTGAGCAGACACAGAAAACCCCAAAGGTTTTCTTTTTCAAGCTAATATGAATCATTCATCTCAGTAGCTTGAGACGTTTCTATATAAACACGCTCAGAAGAATTAATGATGCTATACATAACATGAGCCATTTAAAACTTCGTCTCTCTCATTAGGAAGTCTGGCTTTTAGGGGCTGGAGAGATGCTAGGCCATTAAGAGCACTTGCTAATCCTACAGAAGGCCCCAGATCGGTTCCCGGGACACACATAGCGCAGCTCACAATTGCCTGTAACTCTAGCTCCAGAGAATCCACAGCTCCTTTCTGGTCTCTGTGGGTACAGCACGCACAAGAAGCACATAAACAGTTTAGAAAAGAGTCTGTCCTTTAACCTGGATCTAAACAAATGTTTAATGATTCCAGTGTCCTCTCTGTTTCCATGACGATTCTCCACCTCCTCTTTGTTCTTAATGCTTTCCGACCTAAATTCTTAGTTTCCTCTAAAGCACTTGGAATATGTCACTCATTGAAATCATTTCTCAAAGGAGCTAGAGAGATGGCTCAAGAGCTAAGAGCACTTGTTGTGCTTGCGAAGGACCCAAGTTCAATTCCCAGAACCCACTTGGTAACTCATAACCATCCATAACTACAGTTCCAGGGCATCTGACACCTTCTTCTGACCCCCATAGGTACTATGTGTGCATATGGTGCACAAACATACCTAAAGGCAAACATTTATACACATAAAATAAATCCTTAAAAATTATCAAGACTATTCACTAAGAAATGAGAAAAATTATGCTAATATAGAGATTTCTACAGCAAAGATGGATGATATTAAACTATTTGCTGCAACAAAGACATCAAAAAGCAGTGGTTCAAACAAGATGAAATTGTATTTTCCTTCCATGAAACAATTCAGAGACACATGTTGAGCATGTACATGTATATGTTACATATCACCACTGAAGAAGCAGATTCCTCTGATCTTTATATACTATGTCCTCCTATACACAGCTGGGACTAAATCAGAAGCAGCACTAGGGTCCCAGTCACCTTGGGCACATAATTTTTGGAAAGGGTATAGTGACAGGCCAGATAACCCTGTGCCTAGGTACATTCCAGAGTTTCCCTTAGCAAAAACGAAATGATGGCTGCGAGTGCAGATCCTGTTAGAACACTTGCATAGCATGCACAATGCCCTGGATGGGATCCCCAGCATCATCAATAAGAACAAAATTACAGCCAAGCATGATGATTCATGACAGGCAGAAAGACCCTTAATTCAATGTCAGTTGGAGCTATGTAGCAAGTTGCTGACCAGCCTAAATCTGTCAGCAAGACACTGTCTAAAATAAAAAGGAATGAAGGAACAAAGGAAGAAAAGAAAGGTTGGAGGGAGAGAGGAGTGTAAGCATGATGTTTTTGTGCACTGTGTAAAGATTTTCCTTGTATTATTCAAATACTGATATCTCTGCCCCATGTCTTGTTGCAAATCTGATGTGGCATTGTAATGCTTATTCTAAATATCTCTATTTTCAAGTTTACATTTCTTCCCATTTATTCTCTTGTCAATAAAAGCTGATTGCTGATCAGCCAATGGCAGAGCAGAAGAGAAAATAGGGCTAAACTTCCACCAGCCAGAAAAGAGAGAGAGAGAGAGAGAGAGAGAGAGAGAGAGAGAGAGAGAGAGAAGCATGAGGGATTCACCATGAACAAAGGGTCCCAGAGACATCATGGGAGAACATACCTGAAGCAGACACTGTCAGACCAATACTAAAATGCAAGTATATTGGGGATTTGGGCTGGAAGGTAGCCAGATTAGCTTAGAGACTTAGAATAGATCAATGACTACCCAGTACTATGTTATAAAGCTAAAGAAATAAATCTTATAGTCTCAGATTCATTCCTTTGGGAGCTAGCTGGGGATAGTGAAAAACCTATCCATGTTCAAAAATGTAGGAAAAAGGAGTGAGCAAGGAAGGGATGGATGGAGGAAGAGAGGGAAAGAGGACAGGAGGGAGGAAGAGACAGAAGGAGAGAGGGAAGGGTGAAGATTGGAGAATGGCTGATAACGAGGGAGAATTGCAGTCTCTGCCAATGACAGGATAATGCAAAGTGGGCTGAGTAACCCATGAGCTACCACCAGGCTCGCCATAAAGGGCCCCATACTCAACTAAGCTCAAAGATCACTGAATTAAATAAAATTTAGTGGCATTGTTTTATAGGTGGACTTACCCTAGCTAGCACACAATACACTAATGTTTAAGCCTATGAGTGATGGAACATTATTTTTTGAGTGTACACCTCAGTTTTAGATAACTCGACTTCTGAGGCTAACACTTTGGAGAACACATTCCAGAGCACTGTTACCTGTGGAGAGCTCTTGGACTTTGGCAAGAAAATTTACAATGAGCTAGGACAAGGAAGTAGGCTCAAGAAAAATACAGCTGAGGAATGTGTTCCTTGCATCCTCATCATCTTGATAAGTCCCTGAATACAGTGATCATGGGACCTTTGTTTATGCCTTGTTTGTTCCTGACTACTTTGTTTATGCCTTAGAACGGACCCTACTCTTTGTATGTACCTAGAATGGTATGAAAGCAGTTTGGAAAAAAAATTGCTTCAGTGCTTGCTGGAGTCATGTTATGATGTTGTCTAATTGTCTTTTTTTTCTTTAATCCTCACTCCCTCCCTCGAGACCCTGTTGAATGACAGAGTGGGTTTGATCAGTTATTATAAATGCTATAAGCAAATTCACCAACTTAGTTATGTATCATAGCTATGTATCATAATTCACTCAGGTGGAGAATGAAAACATTTTCATATTAACATGCTGCACTCTTTGAAAACATTCCTAAAGACTGTATTTCAACTCTGAGGCTACAGTGAACTTGACTCTTATGTAAAAAAACAAAAGTCTTTTCTTTAAAAGGGAGTAAAAAATAAAAGAACAAATGAGTATAAATGTTAGCCATGGCATATAGTGGAATCATCAACAAATTTCAGGACAGCCACACGTGAAATCTTCGTCTATGGGAGGAAACTCACAGGACCATAAGACAAATAGCTTTAAAAGTGGAATATCAGTCAAGCATTGTTGATGGTGCCAAATAAGATCCTTTAACACACACAGCCATAGAACTAGCTAACTGGAGCCTATCTTAACAATTCTATGCATCTTGCTAGAGACAGTGTCTTAGGGTTTTAGTGAATAAGACACTATGCCCATATCAACTCTTTTTTTTTTCTGCCAGTTCCCCTGAAACTAGAGTTACAGACAATTGTGAGCTGCCATGTGGGTGTGAGAGTGCTCTTAACTGCAGCTATGCCATCTCTACAGCCCCCGTAGCAACTCTTACAGTGGAAGCCATTTCATTAGAACTGGCTTAAACAGTTCATAGATTTAGTTATCATAATGGTGGGAAGCATGGTGGCATACAGACAGATGTGGTGCTGGAGAGGTAACTGAGAAATCTACATCTGATTCAGCAGGCAGCGGGAAGAAAGAATAAGCCACTTGGCCTGACTTGAGCTTCTGAAACCTCAAAGCCCACCCCCAGTGACACACTTCCTCTAACAAAGCCACACCTCTGACATTGTTGCTCCCTGTGAGCATTAGGGGGCCATTTTTATTCAGAACCACCATAAACAACAAAGACTGAAGATGGTTAATTCTGTTGACCTCTGTTCATTACTTGACCTGTTGACCTCTGTTCATTACTTGACCTGTTGACCTCTGTTTGTTACTTTACCTACTGATCTTTGTTTGACAGGTCAAGAAAACATACCTTAGACTAATTCACACACAACATTAAAGTAGAGTGGTCACTGGTATTTACCTTTATGAAAACCTAAGACTCTAGGTTACTCTTAGATCACCAGACAGAAAGTTAATGCCAGATCTAGAAAGGTGGCTCAGCAGCTAAGAGCACTTGCTGCTCTTGCAGAGGCCACGAATTAGGTTGCCAGCCCCCACATGGCGACTCACACCTACCGGTAACTCCAGCTCCAAGGGATCTGAGACCCTCTTCTGGCCTCTGTTGGCATCTTGATTTACATGCATATGAGGACTTCATGTCATGAGGTACTCTAACCCTGGTATGTATTCTCTAGTCTCTGAAGCTTTCTGGAACCTTTGGGTAAACTTTCATGACTTCTAACTCCTTTGATGCTGGCAAAACCTGCACCGTGTAAAGAACACCAAATTCTGCCGCCAGGTTAAGATATGGCAGTCTCCGGAGACCACAGCTGCTGTGGCCTCTGTGTGCTTTTGACTCTGAACCAGGAAATATACTCTTCTAGGTGGCTGATCACTGAGTGCAAAGCCCTCAAGTTTCCCTTTGTGCAGCCACTGTGGTGGATGAATAAGAACGTGCCCCATAGGTTCACATATCTGAATGGTCAGTCATCAGTTGGCAGAATATCTGTGAAGGATTAGGACGTGTAGCCCTGTTGAAGGATGTGTGGCAACTTCATCAAAGAAGGTGTCACTGAGAGTGGTCTTTGAGATTTCAAAAATCTATGCCAGGCCCACTGTTTGTCTCTCTCTGCCTGCTGCCAGTGGATCAGGATGTCAATCTCTCAGCTACTGCTAAAGCATCATGCCTGTGTGCAGCCATGAAGATCATGGACTAAGCCTCTGAAAATGTAAGCAAGCCCCCAGTTAAATTAAGCTTTCTTTTGTAAGAGTTGCCTTGGTCACGGTGTCTCTTCATAACAGTAGAACTAAGACAGCCACTTTTCAAATGAAAGTTTTTCAAGTGAGTTTGCACTGTTTGCACTCTGGAACTCAGAAGGATTGGAGTCTTTCCTTCAAGGCATCTTTCCAACTATCAGAGCTAAGCCTAAGATTTCTCCTTGATATCACTAGTCCCTTTAACAATATCAATCACTTTGCCTGCACTTGCCCTCCCCTACAGTTTTAGCCAGGTTCTGGCTCCCTTCCTCACCAACTGCACATTTTGTCTGCAGCTTTAACTGGGTATCTGCTATTTTCTTCACCAAACTACATTTTCATGTCTTCTGGCCCTACTTTCCCCTCTGTCTAAGTGTAGATCTGGGTAAATGCAGCCTGTGGTAAGTGTGCCTCTGTCTAGTGGTGAATGAAAATTTCTCCCAACAAGCAACTTAAGAGAAGAAGGATTGTTTGGACTCTGTTTGAGAGTTACAGTCCATCACTCAGGACAAGGTATAGGAACTGAAGCTTGAAGCTGCTGGGCTTCTCTGCAGAGCAAGAAGCAGGAAGCAGAAATGCTGGCCCTTCACTGTGGGACTTTAGACAGTCTAATATACACTTGGGTTTTCTTGTCTGTAACATACAAAGTGTAAGGTTTGCCTCATATTTGAAGGAAATAAAATTAAAAACAGAATACAAAGTACCTACAACCGTGGCTGTCACACAAAATATGTTTATCTCCATTCTAACCAATTTTTCCCAAACAGTGGTTCAGAACAAGGATGATGGAGCAGACATACCTAAGCCTGCATCCTTCCTCTTCTGCCAATCTGAACCAGCCATTTAATCTCTCCACACCTCTATTTCCTCATCTATAAACTAGAATACTCATCTATTAGATTGCTAAAATATTGCCAAAGATTTTAAAAGTAATAGAATAGAGGACACGTATTTCACTAAACCTAAGACTCCATCCAGTTCAAAATGTATGCGGAGACGTGCTTATATTATTGAATTGATAAAATATGGTGGTAAGCCCTCGTTAAATACTATACTCTGTTAGTTCATACAACTTCTTATTGAGACGGCTTGTTTGAAGGTGCAGGGGTATGGCTTACAGACATTGGAAAGGTCACCCTTTATCCCAGAATGCCAAGTGAAGTTATATTGGCCACAATATAGGATAATAAATGTGCTATCACGAGTGTTTGCATTGTGCAAAGACATGAGGGCAGAAGTTATGTGAAGCCTGGTCTCAGATTATGGGTCGGGGTATGGGGAAGTCAGGATCTAAAGGGAAAGGTGGCTTCCAAATAACAGATTCATAAACAGGGTTTTGAAATATGAGCAGGAGGCTTAACGGCTGGGAAAGGACATTCCAGACAGCGGAGGAAGAAGCTGAAAAGCAATCTCCAGTGCTGAGGAGTACGGGGCTGCGCAGCGGGGCTGGAATGTGCACAGCCTTCATCCTGACTGAGTGGGAGCACACAGGTATGCGCAGAGGCCAGAAGAGATGATCCCTCCTGCGTGAGCGAGAGCGCTCAGACATGCGCAGAGGCCAGAAGACGTGATCTCTCTGTATTCCCTGAGAGAGCAATTTCTAAGTGGAGGAATTTATGTCCATTCAGGGAAGAATCATAAAACAAATGTACCAAATCTCCCAACACTGTAGGATAATACAAACAAAAATTGATAAAAATGTCTAAGAAAAAAAATAGATCTCGAGTCTATTTCAAAAAAAAACATGTGCCAATCAAAGAGAAACTGTCAAATTTGAGCATCTTTTGTTTCCAAGAAAACTAAATCCCAAGCCTTTTATAATTTAAGCATGTTTTATTTCTAGTTTAAATTTAAATATTTTGTTTTGCGTTTAGTGTAATGACCTCATCTTTTGGATTTTTTAAGAACTTTAGCACTCTACCATCCTGGTTTTTGTTTGTTTGTTTGTTTGTGTTTCTTGTTTTTGTTGATGTTTCTTGGGGCTGTGGTCATTTGAACATGCTCCATGGGAAATGTGAGGCCTTGTTGGAGTAGGTGTGTCCTTGTTGGAGGAAGTTTGTCACTGTGGAGATGGGCTTTGAGACCCTATGCTCAAGCTCTCCCCAGTGTGGAAGAGACTCTCCTCCTGTCTGTCTGGGGAGGACAGTCCCTCCTGGCTGCCTATGGATCAAGATATAGAACTCTTGGCTCCTCCAGCACCATGCCTGCCTGGATGCTGCCATGCTTCCTACCATGATGATAATGGATTAAATGTCTGAAACTGTAAGCCAGCCCCAATTAAATGCTGTCCTTTATAAGAGTTACCTTGGTCACTGTGCCTTTTCACATCAATAAAACCCAAACTAAAACAGGGTTTTGGGTTTGATTTGGTTTGGTTTGGTTTGGTTTGTGGGGTTTTTTTGGGGGGGGGGGCGTTGTTTGTTTGTTTGTCTTGGGTTTTTGGGGTTTTTTTGGGGGGTGTGTTGGGAGGTTTTTTTCCCCCTTTGGTTTTTGGGTTTGTTGTTGTTGTCATTGTCGTTGTTGTTGTTGTTTTGTGGTGCTAATCTATTACTAAAATCCAGTCTGAAGCAGCACATCTCTTAGGAGTGCAACAAAACACACCCTTGTTTGAGATTAATAGATAGCCAACCTGAGATACAGAAATACTCATTAAAATAAGAATTAAAGTTCCATTAGAAATGCTAAGTATAGTATACTCTTGTATGAGGAAACATCGAACGTGGCCTGGCAGCTGTTGTTGTTTCAGCCACAGAGCCCAGCCAGAGTTCCCGCTACTGCACTGCTGACGCGCATGCGCATTCCCCAGTCTTTCCTATGCGCCTACGTGCACAGTGGTCCAGGTGAAGGGTCAATGGAAAACCTCGACTCCTAACACTGTATATATTGACAAGGAAGTTGTGTTTTTTTGCTTTCTGAGACATGTTTGGTTTTGGTGGTGGTGGTGGTGGTGGTGGTGGTGGTGGTGGTGGTGGTGGCGGTCATGACGATCAGGCTGACCTCAAATTTACCATGCCCCTGCCTTAGCTTCCTGGGTGCTGGGGCTATAAGTATTTCTGCTTTATATAGTTTTTAAATAGTGTGCTTGTCACTATGCAGGAAAGGGTAGAGTTGGGCTCTGTGGAGGGCTCCATTAGTGAACTCAGCAGACATAAAACCAGGACCGAAAGCTTACGTATTCCTCAGAGAGAAACCATAGAGCCTTAAAGGCCATTTTAAAGCTCATTTGAGGGCCTGGAGAGATGGTTCATTTGTGAAGAACACTAGTTGCTCCTCTAGAGAATTCAAGTTCACTCCTAGCACCCAAATTGGGCATCTCACAAGTGCCTGTAACTCCAGCTTCAAGGGATTTTATATCCACTTATGGCCTCCACAGCTACCAGTTTGCATGCTTGCATTCACATTACACACACACACACACACACACACACACACACACACACACACACACGTTTGGAAGAATCTGGCTGTCAGTGTACTACATACATCTAGTGCCTGCAGAGGCCAGAAGAGGGCACCAAACACCATGGTCCTGGAGTTGCAGACACTTGCGAGCCACCGAAGAGGTGCTGAGAAAAAAAACAGATTCTGTGCAAGAGCAGCCAGTGCTCTTATCCACTGAGCCATCCCTCCAGCCCTTCCCCTGGTGTTTCTTAATAATCTTTGACTCAAAAACATTTTTATGTCAAAGGAGAATTTATTTGGGGTGGCATAATTCAGTTTCCTCCACCTTCCAATTGATTAAAAAATAGATTAAATCAAAGGAGGAGGCATGGTCAGAGGAGGAGAAAGAAAAGAAAGAACTATGGAAGCATGAAAATATGCCCTCTAAGCAGGCCCTAGAGGTGAGGCCTGTCCTGCAAAGGCAGCCTTTGGGAGGGCCCTGATTCTAAGACACAAAACCAATGATTTCCACACTGAAGTACCAAGCGTTTGAGTTGCTCCAGTGTGATTCCTCATGAACTTTCCACAACCTTGAAACACAAACACTCCAAGGTTCTATAGTCACTGTGAGATAAGAGTGAGACTTGAGCAGGGTAAAGTGCGGAACAGAAATATCAACTAAGGAAACAGCTCTTACTTCAAAGAAGTAAATGGTGTGGTTTATTCTGAGGCAAAGTATGAGAGACCGTGCCCTGGGAACGGTGACTTAGAGCTCCCTGATTACAGTGTTCCTGTGAGGTCAGAGACTGTAGACACTTTCACAGTAACTGGAACAAGAAAGCCATGAATCAAGACATCGTTCAAATACATTGCTGGGAACATCAAGCCATGGCAGGATGAACAACTCTGGGCTAGACCTTAGATGCTGTGTGACAATTCTCTTAGTCCTTTGGTTGGTAGAAAACTAGGATTTCTGTTAAGTTAATACACCCAGGTTTTTATATATGAGGCTATTAAGTCCATCTTTATCTGTTAGTAATAGGATGTTAAATCCAAGACAAGCCTGGGACATGAAATGACTATTTAGTAGGTCAAAGCTCACCCACAATAAATTATAGTTAGGCAGCCAGGCAGTGGTGGCGCACGCCTTTAATCCCAGCACTTGGGAGGCAGAGGCAGGTGGATCTCTGAGTTTGAGGCCAGCCTGGTCTACTGAGTGAGTTCCAGGACAGCCAGGGCTACACAGAGAAACTCTGTCTCGAAAAACAAACAAAAAAAAATTATAGTTAGGCTTTGGACTTGCACTATTCCAACCATTCCCACATCAGTGAAGTTTTCATCCATCAGCATTTGCAGACACAGGTTTTTTTCTAGAAATTTTTGTTCATAGAAGAAAGAAATATATGTAAAATGAAGACAGCCCTGGGCCCAGGGGACTGCTGGAATGTAGAACCATGGCTTTCATATAGTCCTTCTCCAATTAAAAGAAAAAAGTGTCTCCTCCTTCCCCAGTCACTGGCCTCTGTTTCCCTGCCTTGATTTTGCTCTGTCTTTCTTCTCTGCGGGAACTTCTTCAAATCCCAGGACCTTCTCCTCTATCCTGCTGAGGTTTCTTAGCGATCCTGGGGGGAACATTTAATGGTTTGCAGCTTGACAACGTTCTTTGCAGTCTATTTTAAGATAGGGAGATTTCTGTTATGAGAGAGAGAGAGAGAGAGAGAGAGAGAGAGAGAGAGAGAGAGAGAGAGAGAGAAACTGGGTATGGGGGTTTCCTTGGCTCCCTCTGAAGGATAATGATAGTTCTAAATCTGAGGCCAAGTGGACCAGAGTGATAAGATTCTAAAGATATAACTGATGACAAAAAATTAGCAGAGAATCAGCAAAAACTAAACTCTCTCCGTTTCCCAGTCAGTTTGAGACAATTTCTTTTTCTTCCTTTCTGGTGCCCTTGAAGAGGAATACTTACCCAGTTTGAGCCTGCTCCTTAATCTGCAGCTGTTGGCTGCTAAACCGATTGCCAAAAACTTTTACTTCATCATAAAGAACAGGAGTGTATGTGTGTTGTAAGCGGGGGAGGGTGCCCTCTGAGTCATAGTTCAATTGGTCAAGTGCTTGCTACATAAAATGGGGACCTGAGGTGCATCCATAGCATTCATGTCCTAAGCTGGATGAAGTGGCATATACCTGATATCTCAACATTGGAGGCACAGAGACAGCAGGATCCTGAGAGACGGCTGCACAGCCAGCATGACCAAATCATCAACCTCCAGAGTCAGCGAAAGAGCCTGTCTCAAATAAACAAGGAAGACAGCATCTGAAAAACAACACCCGGGTTTGACCTCTCTCTGTACATGAACACACAGACAGGTCAAGGAAGCTGAAGAAAGAACAGATTAAGCTAAGGACATAGTGAATTAAATAAACTCCGATTTTATTTGTCTTATCACAGTTCCTGATATGGTGGAACACTTGAGAGGTGGGATCTAGTTGGATGAAGTTAAGACATCCCCTTGAAGGGGATGTTGGGACTGCAGCCCCTTGATTTTTCTCTGAGCCATAAGGACTATAGGTGCCCTCTGCTATGAGATTCTGAGTGCCCATTGGCTCAAATCAGCAAAGCCAAGGTTTCAAGTCAAAACCTCCGCCACTGTAGATTGAGCCGACCCCTCCCTTCATTTGGTTGATCATATCAGGTATTTTGCCACAGACCAGCTGACAATGTTCTTCAGAGACAGTTAGATAACAATCTCTTGATTTCATAGCAACTGAGCTGTTATTTCTTGCACTTTCAGGATTCAAATAATAATTCAGCATTGGCCTTTACCACACCCCAACTCCGTGGCTCAGTGTTCCTAATTTTAAATAAGAAGGGGATTGCTGTCTTCGGTTCAGGCCAGCCTTTCACTTACTCTCAAAATATTTTTTCTTGTTTCCTTCCTTTTCATAAAGATAAATCCAGACACTTCTGTCTTAATTGCTTCTTTATTGCTGTGATAAGACACAATGACCATGACAACTTATAAAAGAATGCATTTAACTCTGGGCTCATGGTTCCTGAAGGTAGTAGAATTCATTAGCATCTCTGCAGGGAGCATGTGGCAGGCAGACAGGCAGGCAACAGGAAGGCAGGCAGCAGGCAGGTAGCAGGCAGGCAGCAGGCAGGCAGGCAGGCAGGCAGCAGGCAGGTAGCAGGCAGGCAGGCAGCAAGCAGGCAGGCAGTAGGAAGGCAAGCAGCAGGCAGGTAGCAGGCAGGCAGGCAGCAGGAAGGCAAGCAGCAGGCAGGTAGCAGGCAGGCAGGCAGGCAGGCAGGCAGGCAGCAGGAAGGGCAGGCAGCAGGAAGGGCAGGCAGCAGGCAGGTAACAGGAAGGCAAGCAGCAGGCAGGTAGCAGGCAGGCAGGCAGGCAGCAGGAAGGCAGGCAGCAGGCAGGCAGCAGGCAGGTATCAGGCAGGAAGGCAGGCAGGCAGCAGGCAGGCAGGCAGGCAGCAGGCAGGCAGGCAGGCAGGCAGGCAGGCAGGCAGCAGGCAGGCAGGCAGGCAGGCAGGCAGCAGGCAGGTAGCAGACAGGCAGGCAGGCAGGCAGTCATGGTGCTGGAGCAAGAGCTGAGAGCTCACATCTGATCTACAAGCACACGGAAAAGAGAGTTAACTGAGCATAGGGTGGGTTTCTGAAAGCTCAAAGCCTGCCTCATGACATACCTTCTCCAACAAGGCCATATCTTCCATCCTCCCCAAACAGTTTCACCAAGCATTCAAATATATATGCTTTGGGGGCCATTCTCATTCAAACCACCTCAACTTTTTGACTACTTGTAAATTTCTCTGATAACACTAAATTAGAGGCCATCTTGATTTTTAAAAATACTAAAAAGCAGATTTACTAAGAACGCAATATGATTTTAGGACCTTTACAGTTCCACAATTCCAAGCAAAATATCATTAAATATTCAAAAGAAGCACTAATTTATAAAAACAGCACAATACACTTTGGGGAAATTAAAACTCAACTTTCTTTCCTCTCCTGCTGTGCATTTGTAAAAGTATTATCCTTGTGTTAGTTAGATTTTGTCACTGATCTACTTGGCTCATGGTTTCTGAGGAAAGCAGAGCAGCTCACAGAATGAAGACGAAGACAGGCAGAGAGACGATGCTACACTAGCCGGCTTTAACTTCTTCTTTTTATTCCATGTGAACCCCAAGCCTATAGAATGTTGTCGCTATATTTGTGGTAAGAGGGCGCTATTCCTGTACACACCCAACCAGTCTTCTTTGGAAACACTAACACAAGCAGCCCTGAAGTGTACTTTACTTATCTCTCACACACTGAAATCCAATCAAGCTAACAGTCAAAGTTAAACATCACAGATACTCAAAAAAAATTTATAAATTGCTTTTGGTTTTATTCTTCAGTCAATTTTTTTTTTACTTTTAAGTTTTCACAAAAGAATTCAGAGAAAAATATCACAAACTACCATGTGTAGATATTGTGATATATGTGGGTATCATCTTAAGTCACTAAGAATAAAATTAGCATAGGATTTATTAGTTAAGAAACAGCACACATGAATGCTAACATGGGATAAAAAGACAGAGTTATAAACACAATGAACCGTCATGCCCACTCAATCAATAACATTTGTTGGATCAGGTAGTTCTGTAATATTCTATTTGTGCATCTGATATAAGTGAAATAAATATAATATAATCAGAACTGGAGAGATGGCTCATCAGTTAATAACACTGGTTGCTCTTTCAGAAGACCCAGGATTGATTCCCAGCACCCACACAGTGGCTCACAAATGTCTGTAACTCCAGTTCCAAGGAATCTGATGACCTCCTCTGGCCTCCATGGACACTATGAATGCACATGGTGCACAGGCCTATGTGCAGGCACAACGCCCATACACATTAAATAATTAGATATATATGATCTAAATCTGGCAATGTAGATCTTTGAGAAAATTAGACATTAGCTTTTATAAGAAAGCATCTAATTGGGGACTTACAGTTTCAGCTCATTATCACCACGGTGAGAAGCACAACTGCACACAGACAGTCATGGTGTTAGAGAAGTACCTGAGAGTTCTACATCCTGATTCACCGGCAACAGAAAAAGAGACACTGGGCTTGGCATGGACTTTTGAAACCTCAAAGCCCACCCACAGAGACACACCTCCCCCAAAAGGCCACACCTACTCCAACAAGGCCACCCCTCCCAATCCTTCCCAACAGTCCACCAGTTCTGGACTAAGCGTTCAAATATATGAGCCCATGACTATATTTTTCTTACCCACTCATTTGTCAAAGGCATGGAATGTCTCCTATCTCTCACACTGTGAGCCATGCTGTCGTAGATGTGCAGAAACCTCTCCCATACCATCCTGTTCACTCTTTTGGATGTTTGTTCTGTAGTGGAATTGGCAGATCATATGGAATTTCTAGTTTTAATGTTTTTAAAAAGTGTCCATTTAAATTAAATTTTAAAACAGAGATACTGTGTTTCTATTTTTTAAAAAATATAAAGACAAAGTCCAGTTTGGGGGCTGGTGAGATGGCCCAGATGTTCAGAGCACTGGTTGTTCATCCAGAAGTCCTGAGTTCAGTTTCTAGCCGCCACATGGTGGCTTGCACATATACATGCAACAGTGCACTCATGCATCAAGTAAATAAAAAATAAAAATAAAGAAAGAAAGAAAGAAGTAAAAAAAGTGTCCATGCCATGCCAGAAACTCAGAATGGGAGAGGATCCAGGGAATCTAGGGAGGTGACTCTAGCTGAAACTCCTAGCAGTGGAGGATATGGAGCCTGGTGTGGCTACCTCCTACAGCCAGGCAGGACTCCCAGTGGAGAGATAAGGACACTCACCCATCTACAAAACCCAAATGTGTCCTGCTTACAAGATGTGCAGGGACAAAGATGGCTAAGAGATGGAGGAAATGGCCAGTCAATGACTAGCCCATTGAGACCCATCCAGAGGGCAAGCACCAATCGCCAATACTATTACTGATACTCTGTTAGGCTTGCAGACAGGAGGAGTCTAGCATGGCTGTCCTCTGAGAGGCTCCACCAAGCAGCCAATGGAAACAGATACAAAAACCCACACCCAAACATTGGATGGAGCTGGGGGAGTCTTGTGGAAGAGTTGGGGGAAGGAATGAGGGACCCAAAGAGGACAGGGAGTCCACAAGAAAACCAAATAGAATCAACTAACTTAGACCTTTGGGGTCTCCCAGAGACTAAACCACCAATCAAAGAGAAAGCATGGACTGGACCTAGACACCCCACACACATATGTAGCAGATATGCAGCTCAGTCCTCATGTGGGTACCCCAACAACTGGAGCAGGGGCTGTCCCTGACTCTTGCCTGCCTTCTGTAACTAGGCTGCCTTGTCTGCCCTCAGTGGAAAAAGATATTGTCTGCCCTCAGTGAAAGAAGATATACCTTTTTCTGCAGTGAGTTGATGTGCCAGGATCGGGAATACCTAAAGAAGGCCTCCCCCTTCTCTGAGGAGAATATGAGGAGGGATGGAAGAGAGGCTGTGTGAAGGGAGGGCCAGGAAGAAGGGGGGCTGTGATCAGGATCTAAAGTAAATAAATAAATTATTGAAAACAAAAGTGTCCATGTTTCTTTCCATAGATCCTGTGCTATTTTACATTCCTATATAAAATCATTCTATTCTCTGAACATCTTCACCAACACTTTTTATCTTTTTTAATTAACAGTCATGCCAACAGGTATAAAATGGTATATTTAATTGTAAATTTAACTGTCCAAATCATTCCATGGATGCAATTTTTTTCCATACCACATTCTCAATAAAATTTTTCTTCCAGAGATTATAGAATCCAGGTGTGGAGATATGGTTCACTGGTTAAGAACACTAACTATTTTTGCAGAGGACAGGAATTCAATTGCCAGTATTTACCTCCATAGGTACTGAATATACATATATAGACATTCATACATACATACATACATACATACACACACACATACAGATCATTACATGCATACATATACACACATATACAAACACAACTCCATGGGTACCTGCACACACACATACAGATACATTCTAATAAAAATTTAAATATTTAAAATATTAAAATTCATGTGAACCACAAAAGAAACAGAATAGCCAAAGAAATTTTGAGGAAAAAGAAACTAAGCTGTAGATATCATACATTGACTTCAAATCCATGACAAGGGGACCAAGAGTACACAATGAAAATGAGGTAGACTTCTCAACAAAGGGTGCTAGGAAACTAACCACAAGCAAAAGCATGAAGTTCGGTCTTATGCCATTAAAATCAACCCCAAACACACTGATGATGTATACAGAGAGCCAAGCATGGTGGTAGGTGGCTGTAATCCTGGCACTGGGGAGGCTGAGGCAGGATGATGACACGTTGAGGCCAGCCAGAGTTATATGATGAGACCTTGTCTCAAAACAAAACAAACACTTAAGAGCAAGGCCAAAACTATAAAACGCTAAAGAAGAAAACAGAAGCAAATGGAAAGACTTAGCAATAATTTCTCTTGCAAATGTGTTCTCAAACACAAAACCAGTAAAAAATGAATTAGCACTTTGATATCCAACTGAAAGGCTATGATGGCAGAGGATGTGGTGAGACAAATGAACGGGCAGCCCCGCAACTGGAAGAAAATATTTGCAAACTATAAACATCATTAGATATTGCTCAAAAATAACAAACAACAACAAACAAACAAACCTCTAACTTTAAAAGTTGGCAAAGAGCCTAAACAGGTATTTCTCCACAGTTGTACAAATCAATGACCAACAGTACATTTGACTGGAGACCTGTCCTCCAACATTATTGATTATTTTTAAGGACATGCAATTACTTTCTTAACCTACATAATGGTAGTCTGAGAAAATGTTCTGAAATGAAAGTTCAAAGTTGTGGGACTCAGACATGCATTACCTGTCTTTGGCACAGCCCTGGTGGCAGCCATAGAAATGTATCTATCTTCAGCAGCAGTGCATTGTGGGAAACAAGCAGTAAAGCCTTTCTCTCTTTTGATCTTTTTGTTATTGTTTTGTCTTTGTTTTGTTTGTTTGTTTGTTTGTTTGTTCATCTTGTGCTGGGAAATGAAATTAGGGCCTCATGTGTGATAGGTTTGAGTTATACCCCCAACCACAAAATAACTTATTTTAGACATAATATTTTTTTTACTGATTATTTGGAAGTTTTACATCGTGCATCCAGATCACCCTTATTTTCCAGTCCTTTCAGGTCTACCTGCCATCTCTTGTGGCTTCCCTCAATTTTTTTTTAAAAAAAAGTTCAATTTGTGCTGTCTGTATACTCACTAGCATACGACCAAACTCCCAAAGGCCAGGCCCTTAAAAAAAAGTGAGTCTTCCCTCATTCACACCCCTACCAGTAGCCATCTACTGTGGAGAGCTATATTTCAGCATTCTTATTACAATTTTCTAGAAATCTCTTCATTGGCTTCCTGTGTAGATTGTTACTTTTTTGTGGGGTCATCACAGAACCTTCTGTGTCACTCTTTATCAACGTGAGCCTACAGTCACCGATACCACTGCAAAAGGAGCTTCTGTGTGCTTTTACAGCCAGCCAGACTGCAGATCCGGAACTTCTTCACAGTATCTGGTGACAGCAGGGACTATGGGCATCTATCTGTCATCAGCAAAAGCCACAGACCTCAGCATGGTCTCCAGGGACAGTATAAGCCACAGACACCAACATACCCAGCAGCACCCCAGCCCATGAACAACGTGACTTTAGGAGGTAGTACAGAGTATGAACATAGCATGGACTTCAGCGGTAACACAGGCCACAGACATCAACACAGCTCCCAGCTGCAGCAGGACCTAGACATGATCGCTGGTAGCATCATGGCCCATGGACACCAACATAGCTTCAGGCAGCAGCCCCCTTGGCAGGCTCTTCCAGGTAGCTGCCCCATGCCAAAGTAGATTATTTTTTAATGTGTGCGAGCATGAGTGCACACACTCACACAGATGTTTTTCAGAGATAGAAAGTGTGTGTGTGTGTGTGTGTGTGTGTGTGTGTGTGTGTGTGTGTATACGTGTTATGTGTGTAGGTGTTTCCCGGGGTCAGAAGATAGTGTCAGAGCCTCTGTAACTGGAGTTAAGCAGCCCAACGAGGACACTAGGAACTGAACTGGGAATCTCTGCAAGCACAGAAGAGCTCTTGACAACTGAGGCATCTCTTCAACGCATGAGCACCTTTTTACTCAGGACTTTCTTATCTCCCAGCAGACGTTTCCTACTTGCTTTTATCAGCTGACTGATGTAAACAGTATAGGAAATCTTGGGAAGCTGCCAGTCCCCCAGAGAAACTGCAGCGTATGTTTTCGTGTTTGCTTTTGTCTCTTCTCTGGATCACTAGGATTGGTACAGACTGTTCATGTCTGTGGTGGATTGAATATGCTTGGCCCATCGGAAGAGACACTATTAGGTGGTGTGGCCTTGTTAGAGGAAGTGTGTCACTGTGTAGGCGGGCTCTGAGGGCTCCTATTCTCAAGCTCTGCCCAGTGTTGTCCTTTGTAACAGTTGCCTTGTAAGTTATGGTCTTGTAAGTTATAATTTAAAAAGCATAAAATATTCCTTTTTAAGAATCTATTTCATTGCCATCATTGCCATGAAATATTTATACTGCCATGCTACCCTAAAAAACTAACTTTGTTTTTGTTTTTCTATGTTGAAAAAGACTTATTTTATAATTAAAAGTACATCATTTAGAAGCCTTATAAACAGAAAAAGGATTGTGAAAATGGAAGTGAAATTTTACCCTAAAATCCAGAAAATGTACTGAATAGCTACAACTTGAGATCATCTGGCTATCCACAGTTCTGGCTTTCACCAGAACATTTTCATGGTAGCACACCTTTGACCAAATTCTTCTCCTCAACCTCTCATCTCTGACCACTCTCTCCCTTCCCAGTCTCATTAGTCACCGTCATCCCTTCAGAGGACTCTCCTCATACTTTCATGACGTGTGTGTGTGTGTGTGTGTGTGTGTGTGTGTGTGTGTGTTTATGCACCACTCTAAAATCTAGGGCCTACAAACAAAAGCAAGCATTTGACCTTTATCTTTCACTCTGTGAACTGAATTCCAACAATCACCCCAAAAATAGTGGGCCTATTGTACCAGATAGTTTTATATCAGCTTGACACAAACTAGGATCATCTGAGAGGACAGAATCTCAGTTGAGAAGATGTTTCCATAAGAGGTAGGCAACCCTATACAGCATTTTCTCAATTAGCGATTGATGAGGTCAGGATTGCTTAGCCCCTTGTGGGTGGAGCCACCCCTGGGCTGGTGGTCCTATGCTCTATAAGTGAGCAGGTTGAGCAAGGCATGAGGAGCAAGCCAGTAAACAATTCCCCACTGTGGCCTCTGCATCAGGTTTTGCATCTGAGCTCCTGCCCTGTTTGAGTTCCTGTCCTGACTTCTTCCACAATGACCACTGAGGTGGTAGCTCAGACCATGGGCGTCTGCATAGACTCACAGTTGAGAAAGACGGGCACAGAAGGCTTCTATGACAACCCCTACTCCTGTCCTAACCTCAAAAGAAACAACTCAGACAGGAAGTCATTGAAGAGAACTCTTAAAAATTGTGATAAGAATACTGAAGTGTAGCTCTCCATAGTTGATGGCTACTAGTGGGAAGGGGGTGGGGGCTCGGTTTTCTCTAAGAAGCTAGCCACCAGGAGTGTGACCATGCTCCAGTGACTGTATGGACAACACAAATTGGACTTGGTTTGTTGTTTTTGTTTTGTTGTGTTATGTTTTTTATTTTTGGGGGGAGTGGAGGCCACTTGAGTGAAGAAGCAAACTCTGGGGGTGGGGGGAAGCAAACTCAGGGGGACTGGGAAGAAGGAGTGATCAGGGTGCACAATGTGAAATCCCCAAATAATCAATGAACATGTTAAAAAATAAAGGAAAAAGAGTATCTCACAGACATGCCACAGGCCAGTCCAATAGAGACCATCCCTCAGGTGAGGTTCCCTATTCCCAAGTGTGTCAAGTTGATAACCTAAGTTAGCTATGGCAGTGACCATGAGCATGACTCTATTCTTTCTCCTTTTTTTTTTCCTACTATGAAAGGTTAAAAAGTGATATCTTTTAAGGTGTTTGTTTCATTTTCTCTGACTAAAAATAAAGTGTTTTGCACATGTATTGCCACGCACACATCTCCATTTGTGGATAATCTTTCTCTTACAAATTCATAAAAGGAACTTTTTAAGTGAATTATATTTTTATTTTACTTTTGTTTGGAAATTCTCTTTTCTTTAACAATCTCTCCCATTAAAACTAGACCATAAAAACAAGACTTACTGTTTCAGTAATGTCTATAAAGAAAACCAAAATTCGAATTCTTGGGTTTGAGCTCCAAAACAGATACTTGATAGCTACAGTTGAGATGATAATCTCTGAAGTCATAAGACCACTGAATGCAAAAGTCAGGTTCTAAGCCAGGAAAACATTAAAAGCCAAAACTTGACAAGTTTACTACATAAAGTTTATACTCTGTGGAATTAAAGAAAATGCAAGATGATAAAAGGGCCAATTCTTGTTCAAAGTGAAGTACACAAAGTCACTTGGTTGTCTGACATTCAGACACATTTGAAGATCTGAGTGCAAAAGACTAGAATTTCTCTGTGAATTCAGCGCAGATGCTGCATGACATGCATACTGAGTCTCAAACAGCCTACATGATAGTGCAGATGTTGCCTGGCATGTGTCTCAGGTCTCGCACGTCCCGTGTGGGATTGTGAGCACTGCATGACATGCATACTGAGCCTCACACATCCAATGTGAGAGTTCAGAACAGAAGGGAAATGCCTACTAGACTATTTCAGTGATTCCGAGAGTGGAGACCTTGGCCTTTTCTACAAGGTGAAACCCAAGAAAGCATGGAGACTCATCTGAAGTCCACAGGCCCAGAAAGGTGTGGGAGTATCTAGCCATAAAATGGGCCCACAGGAATCTATTACCTTCTTACAGCCAAAGAAATAGCTGTGCAGCTCAGGAGAATCAGGTCAAAGCCACTTCTTCCTCAGACAGAGTATCAATTGCATGACCAACGAGCTGTGACCAAGGCAAAAGCAGCAGAGGATATAAATGTCAGCAGGTGTGGTGAGTTAGATGCTGCAAGGGAAAGTACATGTCAGCTGACATGCTCCTGAGTGTAAAACACCCAAGGACCAGACTGTCCTCCTTCTACCTGTGCCAAGAACCTCGCCAACCACCTAGAACACAGATTCCCACTGTGGAGGTTTGAAGGAGAATGACCCCTGTAGGCTCATAGATTTGAATGCTTAGTCACTTGGGAGTGGCACTGTTTGAAAGGATTAGGAGGTGTGGCCTTGTGGGAGGACAGGCAGACCTGGAAGGACTCGTGTGTGTGTGTGTGTGTGTGTGTGTGTGTGTGTGTGTGTGTGTGTATTAAACTTCAATATGGGATAAAATGGCATCTGAAATCACCGTTAAGAATTGGTTGGAATTCGAGAAGGGTTAAAAGTTGACCCATAACCCTCAAAAGATATGCCCACCCCCACAACTCTGCCCTCCAAGTAAGAAAAAAATAAAGGTAAAATGATCTAGGTATGCCTGCTTGTGCCTAGAATCCCAGCACTTGGGAGGTGGAAGCTGGAAGCCAACCTTGGCTACATAACAAGTTTGAGGCCATCTCTACTTTCTGATCAACAATCTAAAACCACCTGAGTGTTTGGATTATAGGCAGGCACCACCAGAACAAAGCAATCACTTTGTGTTAATACCGAAGTCACCTCCCAGTGTGTGATATGAATCCCAGGCTCTAGGCAAACACCTCACCACAGAATGCACCTCAGCGTGTAAATCCCTAGGTAAGAGTTTTTACGGGTTTCAGTCACTCTTTCTGCAATGTATGCACCAGTGCTAAGACCTAAAATGGCTCTGAAAACGGAAAGAAAGTAGTAAATTATTTGACAGAGAAGTGGCGAGGTTCCAGCAAAGGCAGCAGGGCCGCTGTAGAGAGGAGAGTGGAAAGATGCCTGTAGTCACAGTCCAATGTTCACATAGAGGAGGAAGTCTGCTTTGCAATCTGAGACTGAAGACTGAAAACATCTTAATTTGATATTAGTAATGTAAAACTACCACACATATAATATATGCAATGTTGTGTAAACCCCTCCCGCTTTGTCCGTTCACATGTCAACACTGCTCTACAAAGAACAAAGGAGCATTGGAGACAGTGTTCAGGAAGGGGACACTTGCCTAATACGATATGGGTACCCACGAAGTTCATCCTTTTCTCTTAGCCCGATAATCAACACAAAGAGAACACCATCACAAAAAGTATGCTTTAAATGATAAAATTCCTCATTAGGAATAATCCCCCTGACATAAAATTAGCCACTTCTCCAAAAATGGCCCAGAATATAGGTTACAGGCCTGCGGAGCACAGAGCACTGTCAGTAAGAAAAAACCTTCTCTTGCGTGTTTTCTGTCACCGTGCTGTTTTACAAAATAAAATGTTCCCTTTTTAACGTTTTTTTTTTTCTTGGCTGTCACTTGTGAAATGATTTGTCACAAGAGCCTTCCAGTGCATTCTGTGGAAAAGCTTAATCTACTTGCTGTGTTTCAGGTGAGATTCTTCTGTTCGGTGTTCTCCGTCTATGGCACACACACTGCAGACTGTCTGAGTACATACACACATGTGTGTAGCCATGTGTACCACATATGATGCGCCTTACAGTGCTTCTTCAGTTGATATAGAATAGAGACACATTGTGAAAAAGAAATGAGCCCATTTTTCTATGAACAGTTGTCCCGTAGTTTAGGAAAGAGATCTTTGCAACCCATGGCAATCACAGCTGAGTTACAGATTGATTCCATGGTAAAGCTTGTGATACAGTAGTCTTTCCTAACTGCAACTGAAAGAAAAAAAATCACACATGAGATGGAAATCTGATTAAACTTACAAAAGCCTCCTTTTTAGAAGCAAGTTACGTTTTCTCCTTTTACATATCTGGTATTTTATGAGATGCTTGAGAATTGCTCTAAGCCCTGTTCGACACGGGCCCTTCACTTTCCCCGTGTCTGCCCTTACCTAACGCCATCTGGCGTGCGTCAGCTTATTACATGTCACATAACCTCCAAAGAATTCTTTGTATTAGTTATAAATATTATAATATGGGTTGTAATAAATCATGAAATAATGCAAACCCATCTGGAAGTCCTTTAAGAAAAACCAATAAGCCCTTCATGAATTCCAGCATCATTCATATGTCTATCTGATTGGCTCACTGAACATTTCCATTGTTTCACTACGCATTGCCTGTTTGTCCAAATATGCCTCACAGTTGATCAAAGGAGTCAGAATCTGCATCAGACCCTAACTCTTGAGTTCCCCGAGTGCTGTTCCACGTTACTGCTCACACTGCCCAGCCTTTGGTTGAGCGACGTAATGTGAACACCTCAGGTACGCTGGTAAAAAGAAACAGAGGATTATAGCCATCTATAATGGGGTTCCCTGAACCACAAAAATAAATAAATAAATAAATAAAATAACTATCATCCAGGCATTCTATATAAAAGAAATAACTGAAATAACCCACTAAACATGACTTTGCCAACGATACCCCCTAAACACGACTTTACACCTCCATATCTCTTTTCTATCCCAGTGTAACTGCCAGAAAGGCCCATAAAAGGAATTTTTTGCACATTTTTAAACCACCCAAACTATAGTCACATACATTTTTAATCCTAGTGGGCTTGTCTTTGTGAAGTTCTCATTGACTTCAACAGGACAGACCCCTTCCCAGAGTTCCTCTGGCCTTTCTCGTCTCTAATGGGAGAAAGTGACCCACCAGTAAAGCAGGTGGCAACCATTACAAACACGTCATTGAATACAAAATAGTGTGGTGTTTTCTGAGCTACAGACTGGTAATAAAACAACATCCCAGCAGATGTGTGTAGAATGGGCATAGGGGGTCTTCTACAGACTCTTTCTGGAAACATTTGACCTTGCCCTGAAAGGTGAGAAGACTGCTGGCCACTTCTGACCATGCTCTGTGCCAAGCAGGTATGAGGCACATCGCATAGCACCTCACACAAAGGTTAAGTTTAAAGCTTTTCACCAGGCATGGTGGCACACGCAGTTAATCTCAGCACTCAGGAGGCAGAGGCAGGCAGAGCTCTGAGTTCGAGGCCAGCCTGATCTACAGAGAGTTCTGGGCCAACACGGACCACACAGTGAGACCCTGTTTCAAAAAACCCAGACCAAAAGGAAGGTGGTCAAAGTTAAAACAAATTACCTACTGAAAGATTCATAATATAAAGAGTCGGGGAGACTACCCAAGGCCAGGCCCCACCCACTTTACTACTACGCTAATGTGTCCTTACCAAAAAGAATGTAAATCAGCTTACCACCACCTAGTGTACAAGGAGAGCTCTGCTCTGCTCTGCTCTGCTCTGCTCTGCTCTGCTCTGCTCTGCTCTGCTCTGCTCTGCTCTCCAAAGTTCATGGTGTTTTCATGATGAGTCCCTACTACCTGGGCAGCAGGAGACAAACGTACTAAGAGTCACTTTGGTTAAAGCTTCCTGCAATCTAGTCATTTAAACCGGTGGTGTCTCTGCCTGGTGCCACCATCAAGGTCTAGAGAATGGTTTAAGCAGCACCACCTGGGCTCTGGGGAGTAAATGCACCGAAGTGGCTTCTTGATCTGTGCTTGAGGGAGAGTAAAGGATCTTAGACATCACCCTGATGCCCTCTTTAGACTGCTTGGTTTACAGGATTGTGATCTTGGAGATAATTTACAAAACAGGGCACAATATTAACACACACTATATCTATAGATGGATATCCACACTCATATAGAAATAGGTTTATATATAAGAGAGATGAGATAGAGATAGAGGCTGGAGAGTTATATCAGAGTTAAGAGCACTGACTGCTTTTATAAGGGACCAGAGTTCAGTTCCCAAGACACACACTGTGGCTCACAACCATCTGTAATTCCAGTTCCAGGGGAGCCAGCATCTTCTTCTGACCTTGTCAGGTACCAGACATGCATGCAGTACACATATATACATGCAGGCCAATAAAACCATTTACATACATAAAATAAAAATAAACCTAAAAAAGTAAAACCTAAGAAACCTAAAAACCTAAAAAAGTAAAACCTAAAAAAAAAACCTAAAATAAACTTTAAAAAGTGTGAGAAAAAGCAAGGTAAAGATAGATACATTTCCCAAGTAGGCGTTCCCCTAAGGTAACAGGACTAATATCGACACTATATTTGTCCACTTGTGTATCCACACACGCAAACATACCAACATGAAGACATATATGTAGGGATTTTTACATGATTGAACAAACTGAGCATATTCGCAATACCTTGCTTTTTCTTATTTAAAAATCATTAGAAATCCATCAAAAGAACTAAAAATAAAAAGTCCCACACAGATATCAACTATTATAAACTCTTCAGAATTGCATTTACATAAATGGTGAAATGTGAATACTTTATTAGTACTAGATTAAATGGAAAGTCGCTCACTTCCCTACAGGGAAATAAAGTCATAACTTTGGGTTATCTTCTTTACCATACAGAAAAAAATCTAATAAATTTAATCTCTTCCTAGAGTCCCACAGGGTAGCCTCTAGCTTTTTACTGGGCCATAAGACATTTGGCCTTCATCCACTGTAAGCATTGGTGAAGCCAAGTGTCTTTACAGTTGGGAGAAAGACAGGACACCCTCAGACTGACTAGACAATGCTACAGCAGGAGCTAAAGCCAAACATCTTGCCTTATCTCCAAGTTTAGGGTAGATTCCCTTAACAACAGACAATGGGTGCCCTTCTGGACAACAGATATGCGTCCAGCTTGCTTCTCACAGCTGCAGTAAAATGTTTCACAAACACTTCAACAGCCCCACTATTGATGGACATGAAGGTTTGTGGCCAATGTTCTGACCACTGCTGCTATAATGTCTTCATATACATGTCTCAGTACTAATAACCATCCTGTCACCCAAAAGCAGGGACAGCCAAGCAAAGAAATAGATGTTGTATGCTAACACTCCTGCATGCTAGCTTGTAGATGCTGTCTTAGGATGTAGTCCTGTGTATATTTTTTAACCTAGTTAAAATAATCCTAACAGAATTGAAAACAATGATATGTGACAAGCTATAGCCCTATTAGATATTACAATCTAATATCTAATGGGTGGGGCTTTGTAAAAGAGCACACACCCACTTACCCTTCTGTGCACCACACGAGCAGACATAGCATGAGGCCTTCATCAGATGAGGGTTCCCATTTCTGGAGTGTTCCAGAATCAAGAGCAGCATCAAAATAAATGTCTCTATAAAAATTACTGAATATTAAGTTTTCTGTTATAACAACAGAAAACTAATATATAGTATGACCCAACAATTACACACCCAGGTGTATATTCAAGACAAGAAAATCATATCCATTAAAAAAAAACTCATGCCTAAGTGAAACTCACAAGTCAAAAGGTAGAAGCAACCAGATGAACACCAGACAGACGCATGGACAACATATGATATAACTGTAAAGACATAACCCAGTCAGCTATAAAAAGGAACATGATGCCACATGAGCCATGAAAACGTAACATTACCTGAGAGAAGACAGACACCAAAGGCCACTCTATGAGATCCCATTCACAGGAAACTGAAGATCCATAGAAACAGGAAGTAGATCAGTAGTTGTCAGAGGGAAAGTGAAGGGGACCAGTGAATGACAAGTTACTGTGAGACTGAAGGTTTTCAGAGGTCAAAACCCTCTGGTACTGGGGTGTAACGATACATTCGTATAAGGCACCCTTAAGCCACCAAGTTACACATTTTTAAATGATTAATTATGTGAGCTCTGTTTTCTTTTCTCAATGAAGGTGGGACGTGATACCTGGGAACCAGGCAGAGAGCAGCCAGACACAAGCTGGAAAGACAGCTCAGGGGTTTAAGGGTTTACTCCATAGGCAAGCACGAGAACTGGAGTTCAGATCCCCAAAACCCACATAAATGTCAGGTTGCCTGCCCCAGGAAACAGAGACAGGCGACCCTCAGAGCGCACTGGCTAATGAAAACAGTGATAACAAGAGCTTTGGGTTTGATCGAGAGACTCTGCTTCGGTGTGTGTGGGAGAGCCATGAAGAGTGATTCCCAACATTAACCTTGGTCAGGTTTCCACACGCAGGTACACACACACACACACACACACACACACACAAGAATGGTCAGACTTGGGTAAAGCCGCTCTGCTCTTGCTCTTCAGGAAATCTCATTTCCTTGCAGTCTGAAGAAAGACATTACAAACTTAGCGATGTGAACAGAATGAAGTGCATTTTTCTTCATGCCTCTTGGCCAAAGCAGAACTTTTGCAGCAAAGAATGAAAGCTCAAACTCCATGTAGCTTCAGAGTTCAGACCTGCTCTCCACCCCTTTGCACACCAACCTCTATCAACACAGCCAAAGTTTTTTTTTTTCTTTTATGAACTCTCCTACTTATTTAACGAGTGCCCCAGCTCCAAACTGCCCCTCTCTGATCTGCTAGGCAGCACTGGGCAGAGACTCCTTAAGCCGAAATCCGCTGGTTTTCCAACAGGAAACAGAAGGGAGGGGCACAGGGATAGAGGCAGAGTTGCCTTCCCCATGGTGGCTATCGGGTCACTGTCTGGTCACTGGTCTCCTGATGTCACCTCACAAAGCCTGGTTCGACCCGCAGCAGCAGCTCCTCTCCATGTCTGGAACTGGATCTTGCCTGTAGCTTTTCTATTATGCCCAGAAACATCCTGGATCAGTGCTCACACTCTCAGCCCCAACTAATCAGCACCCTGTCTGCACAGGTCTGAGCCATGCCTCTGTGGGGATCCGTCGGTTTTCTATCCTTTTAAAATTCTAACCTCTCTCTCCAGGGCTGACATCTGCTCATGAAGGAGACACTTCTGTTGCACCCCTTCCCATTTCCTGTTACCAAGTCGACAATTTTATATCTAGCTCACAATTCTGTATTTAAATTTCCCCTGTCCCAAGAACCTGGGTGGTTCATCCACATGGTCACATGTTAGTAGCACTTTTTTACATGTGCGTAATATTCCCATATGTGTAGGATGCATGAGTCTAACTGTGAGAGAGGGCTGTTTGCACCTATTGGTCACTGTAAACAATGAGGATGAGAACGGACATGTGAGATGCAAAAAGCCACATATGATGTGAGTCTGCTCATGAGACATATCCAGAGAGGTAAACCCTTGATGAACCATAACTGGTGATTTCTAAGGGTCAGAGACTGGAATCAGAGGGGAGCAACTTCCTAGCAGGCCTGAGGCTTCCTTCTATGATAAAGAAAATGCTTGGACCTGAAAAGGGACAGTTCAAATGTAAAATGTGTGCCTCTGCCTCTCTATTGCACATTGACTAATCCTGGAGCCTTTCCTCCAGTAACAAGCTCACTTTTGCACTGAGTCACGGTGCCCACACCAGCCCTTCTGATCTGCTCTTCCTGTGTCCACTCTTCAGAGGTGGCTCATTGTCTTGTCCTGGGGGGACCAGTAGAGTGGCCACGCGTCACTGTTTTAGTTTCAGCAAAATGGAAGCTTTGGTTCTGAAGTGTCATGGCCAGCCACTGCTCAAGTGGCTCATGACTGCTGTTAAGCTGTGTGTGATACTTCCTTCAGTGTGAAACATTGCAGCCACTGATCAGCACTTCACTGGAGTCCTTATGTCATAGAACTCTCAGCCTGTACATCACATCCCCTCTAAACCTACATGGAAAAGGGGGAAAGAGAAGTTTAGATCAGGGACACAATATCACATTTTTTGTTTGTTTGTTTGTTTGTTTTCCCATGAGACGCGGGAGGAGACGCACGGGAGCGAGCAGGATTCGAACCCGCGGGTCAGAGAGAGAGAGCGCGCAGAGGGCCCTGCGCCCTCTGCAGGCAGGCGGACGCCTTACGGGCTGCGCCACCGCCAATTCACTACAACATCACGTTCTTAAACACTTGATTTTCCCATTTCTTTATCCCAGTAACTCAGGTCTCACTGATTCCTTTCCCTAAGTGCATCTCTATAACTGCCCAACTATTTTGATTACACATTAATTTTTCCTATAAAACTATGAGCTATGGGTTGGGATATGGCTCAGTAGTTAAAGTCTCCAAAGTGAAATAGAAATGCTAAGCCCTATGAGATAGGTCTGTATTCCCAGAGATGGAAAGAGATGGACACAGGAGAACCCCTACAAGCTCTCTACCCAGCTAACCCAGCCTGCTCAGCAACAATCAGGTCAATGAGAAACCCTGTCTCAAACAAATGGGGAAGGATTTGAGGTGGTCCTTTGACCACCACATGAGTGCACACAGACACACACACACACACACACACACACAGAGAGAGAGAGAGAGAGAGAGAGAGAGAGAGAGAGAGAGAGAGAGAGAGAGAAGCATGCACATACACGGGTATAGGCACATGAACACAGTCATGCACACGCATATACTAATACAGACACGTGTGTATGATGACTGTAGGGCAGAGGTTTGAGGCTCGTCATGCACACTCCCATGTCCACCAATATATTACTTGAGCACTCACCAAATCACTTGCTGATTGAACATCTGAAGAGGCTAGCTCTGGTTTCAAGGGATCAACTCCAAACTGAAAAAATAGAGCCTCTGCCAGCACAGTGGTATTACCCAGCCTAAGTAAACAGGAATGATTTGCAATGTTCTGCTCCTATGGCGTCTTCTGGGTTTTAGATTTTTAATAAGGATCCCACTTCAAAAACATTCCTAGTGGGTACAGCGCGACAACTCCAGGAGGAGATGGTAAGCTCCCTGATGAAAGGCAGCCCACACTGTCCTTTGCGTTTCTGGGTCACAGATCACTTCCAAAATCAACCCAGAAGGATACAAAATAAGCAATACCCCTCCCAAGACACTCTGTGTTCTATATCCTGTTGTGGCTTTCAGAGAAACCCCCGAGAGTCAAAATGGAAAGTTCCAGTTGTCCGGCAGATGATCGGCAGTCTTGACTGAGTTTTTGCAAATGCACTCGGATTTTAAAACATTAGTCTGGAAGAAGTGTTCAAAATCCTTTCCTCTAGCTTTCTGAGATGCACAGTACACAAGTATCATCTGCAGTGTCTTCATTAGTTTAGGCTTAGTGTAGTGAAATCGTTCTAGCAAAATAAGTCAAGCAAAGACGATTTAATGATGAGTTGGGGAAGCACTTAGGAGGCTAAGCAGAAGGATTGCGTGAGCTTCTTCCCCGGACGCACATAATGCTTGCGTGCACTGTCGTTGCGTGACACCCCATTAATATGAGTAATATTTATGTTTGTGTATCAAATTAAAATTAAGTTTGAAATTTTATTTAAAAAGTAGCCTGGAAGTTAAAGCAACATCCTCAATATTTATGAATACATTTGCAGGAAACTTTGCTATTTCGTTGAGTTCATCGGTTGTTTGCTGTGTTTCTTTTTCTGCACTGGGCTTGTGAGTGTTTCTCTTCCTGACTTCCTTTATAGCCAGCCCATCTTGTCAGGCTGCATTTAAAGTGGGAATGGCCAGGATGTGCGTATGAGGTAACAAGCTTACCCTTGCTGAGTGGGGGAGTGATAAAGTACCAAGAGGTACATAGGTAAGCACGTGATGAGACAGAGATCTCGAAGGCCCAGTGCCAGCACTTGAACCTTTGAGCCAATCCTTGCTCTCTTACCTGTACCGTCCCTTTTTCGTTTCTGGCATCTACAGTTACATACTCACATCTGAGTATTAGAAGCTAAGCTCCACAGATTCTTAAAAACGTGGCCTTTTTCTCTCTGAGTTTGGGTTACCTCACTCAGTGGATTTTCTGCTTTTATCCATTCACCTGCAAAAGTTTCATTTCGATTTTCTGCATAGCTGAATAACAGGCCTCTGTGTATACATACCTCATTTTCCTCTTTCATTCACCAGTTGAAGGACCTGTGGGTTGTTTTCACTTTCTAGATACTGTGAACAGAGCAGCAACAAGCATGGCTGTGGAGTAGAACCTGGTGCCTCGGATTTATGCCAAGGAGCAGTATCGCTGAATCATGCTGTAGGTTTATTTTTAGCTTTTTGAGGATTTTCCTAATTGATATCCAGAGTAGCCGCACTAGCGGGCATTCCCAGCAACAGTGAGCAAGTCTCCATTGTCCCTGCACCCATCCAGGATTTGCTGTCAGTTAGCATCTCCATCTTAGCCATTCTGGCTGTGGAGAGTTGCAATCTCAAAGCTGCTTTAGTTAGCATTTCTGTGTCGCTAAGGATGTTGACACTCCCGTCCGTGACTCTTGATCGCTTTTATTTATTTGAGAACTCTGTGTTCAGATCCGTAGCCTGTTTTTTGTCAGCTGAGCCATGAGCCTCCTCAAGTCTTTGCTTTGTGAGTTCTCTGGACATTTTAGACATTAATCCTCTCACAAATGTGTAGCTGTCCACAGTTCTCTCCCGCTCTGTGAGTTTCTCCTTCATTCAGTAGATTGCTTCCATTGTTATACAGACGTTTCTCAATGTTGTGAGGTCCCATTTGTCAGTTAGTGGCCTTCATTCCTGAACAAAATGGAGTCCTATTCCAAAAGTTCTTTCTTATACTGTCCTTGTAGAGTCCCACCTGAGTTTTCTTCACACAGTTTTAACAATCCAGGTTTCACAATGGGGTCTTTGATCCACACAGTGTAATAGATATGACTCCAATTTCATTCTTCTACACTTGGCCATCAAAGGATGCACTCAACAGAAGATGGGTAAAGTATCACAAAGTAGAAAATAAACCGAGAGGGCTTTAGTTGCAAATAGAGCTCTTAAATCTAAGAACCAACAAAGATCCCCTACTGTGAGACTTGCTGGATATCTAGAAAATACATGCTGAACCACCTACTGTGTGCCAAGCCATACGTTGGAAATTTGTTGGTGTATCATGTGAGTTATATTCTCTGGGAATAGAATATAACTATTGAGCTGGCACTGTCTCAGGCTTTAGAGGTGGGTCAGCCAAAGGATCCTGGCAAGCAAGAAAAAGTTAATAAACTGCACTTTTTATACATAAGAGTTCTCATTCTTCAAAATGCCATATAGAAAGGAGGCAATAGCTGCAGTTGGGGAGAAAGCATCTATCTGCAAAACATTTAAAAGATGGGTAGACATTTTACATCTCTCAAAATAAATCCTTAGGGCCTGGTGAGATAGCTATTAGATGCGCTGGCCTCCAAAGACATGAAGACCTAATATTGGATTCTCAGAATCCATGTTAAACATGCCTGGGTGTGGTGGCACGCACTGTGGTCTCGTCAATAATGAGATGGAAGTTGGAGGCTGGCAGAGCCCTGGAAGCTCACATGTCAGCTAACCTAGGCCACTTGGCAAAGCTCTGGGCCAATGTCTCAAAAGGTACTTAGTTCCTGCAGACCAGCACCAGTGGCTGTGACACACACACACACACACACACACACACACACACAGAGAGAGAGAGAGAGACAGAGACAGAGACAGAGAGACAGAGAGAAGCATACATGTGTGCACATCCATACAATAAAAAAAGATTAAAAATACAATTTGAAGATGAATAAAAGATACAAAAGCCATGCCATGGGTGTTTATGTATCTAATAAACACATAAAGAGATGTTCAAATTAGCCAGAAGAGGAAGGCAGTTAAGACCACATCAAAGTAGTTTCACAGGCTTCTTGGGACTGCAAAACCAGTACAGAGACAACACCTGACCATGCATAGATCCTGGGAGTCATTGGCTCTGTCATTTTATTGCTGCATTTCACGGTGTTTAAAATATCTTATCATATTTATTTGTGTGCACGTGTGCATGTGTGTGTGTCCTGCATGAGTGTGTGTGTATGTGTGTGTATGTACACGCTCATACTAAGATGTGTATGTGACCACAGAGGACAACTTTCAGGCCTTGGTTCTTAACTTCCTCCATGCGGTTTTGGGGCTTGAATTCCGGCTTGGTGACAAGTGCCTCTACTTAACCTTACACTTCATGTCAGCACATAGTCAAAGCAGTAGCAACCACCCTGGTTGGGGTACTTGCTGCTGATCAGTGTTCATGAGGCACAGAGGAGTGAGAAACTCAGCACATGTTCTCTGCCTCACGGCTGCACCCTGGCATGTCAACCGGAAAGGCAGAGCAGGCCATCCCCTACTTGGAAGACAGACATCAGTTTGAGTGAATACCCACGGTTTGCTGGACAAGGGAAGTAAGTGCCTGCTGCTTCCTGTGCACCCAGGTGGGTAGGGAGGATGAGGGAGATCCGGGTTCTCCATTAAGAAAATACTTCCATTCTTTATTGGCAACAAAGTCACCGCTTTGCCAAGAAATCCAAGAGTGCGAGTAGGAAGCTAGTCGCCAGCACCTCAGTTCTTCGGGGACAAAGACAGATTCAGAACCATTTCTTCTAATTCCAAGGCTGAAACTCCCCGAGGCCAGCTGTGCCTCTCCTGCTAACAGCTTCAGACAGCCTTTGGCTAGCAACTCCTACAGGATGCTGGGCTGGCGGGGGTGGGGAGGAGAGTGATTAAATTGATCATTTTCACCTCTCATCATGTGGGTTCCGAACACTAGTTTGGACAGATAAACCTTTTGAGTTCCTATGTGGAAAACTATATCGCCTGTGGACACTGCCTTTCCTTTCAAGCCAAATCCTTTCAAGCACACTTGATCCCGGTGCAATCCTATGAGAAGGTAAGGCTGGCTTTGCTAAAACCATTTATTTAAAAATGGCGCTGGCGAGGCTAAGTGGCTTGCCAAAGATGATACGGAGAAGGCAGGGCTGAGATGAAGAGTCACGTTCTCCAGTGGCAGCCCTTTCTCCCTGGAGGACAGAGGCTGCTATGAGAAATCTTTCTCAACTGCTCTTCCACCCTAGTCTTTTGAAAACAGTTTTTTTCATTCAAACCTCGAACTCACTAATACAACTAATCTGGACAGCCGGCTTTCTCCAAGTCTCCCATCTCTGCCTTTCCAGGCTGGACTTGCAGCTGCACTGCCATGTACACATGGCTTCTAGGGATCTGAACTCTGGTCCTCTAACATGTATAGCAAGCATTTTAACCGCTGAGCCATATTCCCAGAGGCTCTGGATAAATTCTCTGTTGCTAAGATAAAGCACTAACCAAAGGCAACTTGCAGGGGAAGGGGTTTATTTCATCTTAAAACTCCCCGGTCATAATCCATCACAAAGAAAGCCAAGGCAGGCGCTCGGTCAGGACTTGATGACTCGATTGCCATTGGGTGCTCAGCATGCTCTCTTATACCTTCCAGTACCACATACCACATGTGTTCAAAGTACTCTGACCCCTCCCACATCAATCAATCAAGAAACTGGCCACATTGACTTGTCTACAGGCCAATCCGAGGAAGGCAGTTCTGAGTGTGGAGGTCTCTCTTCCCTGTGACTCTGATCTGTGTCAAGTTGAAAAAAAACCTAACCAGAACAGCAGCCCAATATCTTTTTAGGATTTTTGAGACTGGATCTCACTATGGAGCTGAGGCTGGCCTTGAACATGTGAACCTCTTGCCTCGGACTGGTGAATGCTGGGTTTCTGCTCGGTTTCCTTAATTCTTTTACGTGTGAAAACACTGATATTATTAACTACCCAGATTGAGATCGTAAGCATTGTCCTAGATTCTCCTCTCTGCTGAACAACCCCGGGGATCATCACCAGTGTAGGATGGAGCAGGAAGCCAGGCCGAGGCTGTGCCCTGGCAGCTCTTCACCAACCCCCTCCCCTCAGTCTGTACTTCTGATCACTGCTCCCTGCTTTTCATGATGTTTATATCTTTATTTCTCTAAAAATAGATATTTGTTTATGCTACTTAGCTTTGTCCACTAGAACTAGCTTTTCCACTCCGTGTTTTGCTTGCATGGTGTGTCTGTCCTTTATTTTTTCCCTGAAGTGTGGGATTCTGTACCATGAATTCCTTACAACTCCTCCCACTACTGAATATGGGTTTTGATTCCTGTTTGGGACTCTCATAAATGCTGTAACCATGGGCTTTTCCACCAGCACCCAAGCTCCCTAAACAATGACTCTGAGACTGAATTACTAGTGAATAAAAATGTCTAAGCCAAAAGCTTTGGCTCATTCCCACTAGTTCATAACTCAATTATCTGGCTTACTCTAAGTCCTGCCATGTAACTAGTTACCTCTCCTCAGGTTCATGTGACAGCTCCATCAGCAGTCAGGGTAACCCCTTTCAAAACCTGACTCTACCCAGAAGCCTCTCTCCCTGCCTGAACTCCCACCTCCTAACCGCCTAAGCTAATAGGTCAAAGGCTTTTTTATTGACAAGTGATGCTGCCATACAGTACACAAGAGACTACAAACACAGGTCTACAAACACCATCTATAGTTATTCTTGGACATATCTCCTGAGCTACAGGTTCAAACTTCCCCCAGGTCTGAGGAAACCAACGTAACTACTGGGTAAAAAGATTTACAAATTTTCAGTATGGCTGCATGATTTCAGGTATTTCAGGTTGTACACCAACTTTTCATTTAACCACCAGTGTGTTTCCATTTTATTGGTGCCTCACCATAGAAGTCATAAAATCTCATTGTCACTCATTGTGTTTTATTGGTCACTGGTAGAGTTGATCTCTCTCTCTCTCTCTCTCTCTCTCTCTCTCTCTCTCTCTCTCTTTCTCTCTCTGTGTGTGTGTGTGTGTGTGTGTGTGTGTGTGTGTGTGTGTGTGTGTGTGTGTGTTCCCTTGTCATGGAATTAGCCCAAATTTCTGTTTGGTTGTTTGAGGTTTTTTCCCCTAATGTTTTAAAAGAATTTGTCAGTGATACACCTAACATTTGTTCTTTACAGATTGGAGGATGGATATAATTACTACACTGAAATTTTGAGTGAATTTATTAAGTAGCAAGTAAAAGGAAAGAATGGGGAGGGAGGGAGAGAGAGAGTGCAAACAAAACACCATCATCAAATCAGGAGTTTACAGTACTGAGCACAGATGACAAGGAGCCCCCTCTTCAATTTAAATCCTAAAATACAGTACAGGTTTTCATCAGAGCAGTGTTGGGTTTCTATACTCATGTGCACACTCTGATACATCTTACTAGGCTGAAAAGAAATGGTAAGATCTATGGGAGACAGTTTTAAGTACTTGGGTTTCAGGCTAATTAAAGCTTTTTCTATATAAGTTTTTAGTAGAGAAGACTTAAAGACATAAAGAGAAATAGTATTTCTAATTGCCCAAAAACTATCACAACTACTCTGTGTAAATTTATAGACATATATAACATATATATATATATATATATATATATATATATATATATATATATATATATTCATATACACATAGCACCACAATACACTGTGAATTTTTATCTAAGGAGACATAGATCTGCACAAGTTTTAACAAATGAGCAGTACTCCATAAAATCAATGAATTAAAATGTATCTTGACATCACTTTTATTGTCTTGTATGTTCGAGTCATTTCCTGTTTTTAGTATCACAGCTCTTCAATGGACTGCTTGATATTTATGGCTTTGCTTGTTTGTTCTGTTATCCTGGATAAACATTTCCAGATGTGATTTTCCTACCTGTTTTATAATTTGCAAAATACCACAGTCTTTGGAATCACCCAGATCATTTAATAGACTGAAGAAAAAAAAGGAATAGATCAGATCTTTTGACCCAGCCACCCCCACCTTGCTGGTCATAAATTCAAGTATTCCTAAAGCTGTAGAGTTCCAAAGAATATTTAGCCAGGTGTGGACAGAGAAGGAACTCTCTTTGAATCCTTTGAGATGTATACATAGCAGCCTTCTCCCACAAGGAAAACAAAACAAAGACACAGCAAAGAATCCGAGAGGACTATGCAAGACTATTAACCTATTTTTTGGATTCAACGTGACACACTGATTATCATGTCACTTGTAAACGATGATTTCAGCTATTCTGCTCAGATAGCACATATTTCTCCTCTCCAAAGATGGTGACTTATATGTCTTCCCACTTGACTTTCTTTAAAGTGGTGTCTCTGGAGACAGGAAGACAGTTAAACTGGAGGCCGGTTTCTGGCAGGACAGTGTGGCCGGCACTGGTCACCACTAAGTGCACCCTGCCTTCTCTCTCACCCTTAGTGTATAACTCTTAGGGAGGAAAAAAAAACAACTAAGAGAATTATTCTCCTTAATCGTCTGTAGTTTAATTTGGAAGCATTCCTAGCTCAATATGGCAAAATAATTCAGGGCAAGTGAAAACCGTGATGTTGTCCTTGATCAAGATTCAAGTAACTACTCATGGCTGACTGTGACTTGAAGACAGTGCCTGGCAGTGGGGACAACTAAGGAAGAAAGGTTTCTTCACCCCTAACTCCACTGTGTGGACCAGGGCTGGATAGTTGAATGGGTCAAGGTGTTGGGATCAAAGAGTGGGCTGGTATCCTATAAAGAACACTAAATGAGACTATGAAGGCTTTGGCTTGTGGCCTAAGACCTATCAGTTCTGAAGGTCAACTTAGAACCCATTTTCCCCCAGAAGCTTGGTGCTCATCGTCCTGGACTTTGGGAGTCAAACAAAGGAAAAAGAACATTCTCCCAAACTCAAGCAGCCTTGGTACTAAAACTGTGTTAGCACAAACTACAGCTCTCACCTCAAAGGGATGAAAATTTATACTGGGGACTGGGAAGATGGTTTAGTGGGAAGATGGTTTAGTGAGTAAAATACTTGTTGTGTACAAGCATAAAGACCTGAGTTTGAATCCCCAGAATCCACATAAAAGACCAAACATATAGTATAAGCATCTCTAATCCCAGGGCTCCTACAGACTGATGGGGGTAGAGACAGGAGTAACCCTGGGAACTCACAGGTCAGCCAAGCTTGCATGCAAAGAAGGGAAAAACAAAGAGACCCAGCACCCAAGATTGTTGTCTGTCCTGACCTCTGTCGACATGCACCATGAAATGTGTGTGCCCACACTCATATGCTGCAGTATTCCAACTGTTTCCATAAATAACTACAGGAGTTAAGCTCTGGGTACTCAAAACAAATATCATGTGACCTGGAGAGATGGCTCAGTGATTAAGAGCATGCTCTTGTAGAGACCCCGAGTTTTATCTCCAGGGCACATACATGATTACTGTAACTCCAGCTCAATGGGACCCAATTCTGGCTTCTGTGGGCACTCATACACATATACACATAATTAAAAAGAAAAAGAAACTTTTATAAGCATGTCAGTCACAAGGAGGAATGCTTGTGATGGTAGACACTCATTTATATTTGTCAATAATAAAGAATATAGCAGGTTTCACCAGCCCTTTACTTAATCTTATATATGTCTACATTTTTAGGTGGAGTAGAGAAACAGTGGGAAAATCTGAAGTGCCCCTGTCTCCGTGCTGAACTTTTCTGCCTAGAGAGAAAAAGAGGAAGATCAAGACAGAGAGAATGACAGAGTAGTAAAAAGCAGTGATCAGTTAGAAGCAAGCCCATGAGCCATGCAAGAATGAGGAAATCAGCCATGCATTCCATGGCACTGAATGTTTTCTATCTAAAAGACCCTGTTGTAAATCTAATATTCAGTGTTCTTATTTAAAACTCCCGAATTTTGACTATATTATTTCTGCAATCCACTTATAAGACAAACATGTTCTTCTGCTTTTTGACACTCTTTATACACTACATGTGTATAAAGTTATTTATACACATGCACACATACACAATGCCTGCTATGCAGCCCAGGCTAGCCTTGAACTGATAATCCTCTTGCCTCTATCTCCTGAATATTGGGATTACAGACATGGATCACCTGGTGTAGGGTGTGTGTGTGTGTGTGTGTGTGTGTGTGTGTGTGTGTGTGTGTGTGCATGCCAGCTTCCCTGTCTGTGTATAAGTTATGTAATTTTTTAGTATTTAAAGTACTTTGTATTATTAAATAGTAATATTATAAAGTGTTTAGAAACACAGAATGTATGTTAAATGCACATAACCTGCAACTTACATGAAAATGTTGTGTTACAACGACACAAACATGCAGGTTATATGCATAATTAAGTTAACAAAAGATATACAGTATTTGCTGTGAATTTTTCACTTGGTGAACATGGAGCTATCCTAAAGGAATGCACACAACCTCTCTGTGCAATCTCAGGAGTGCACACAACCTCTCTGTGCAATCTCAGGAGTGCACACAACCTCTCTGTGCAATCTCAGGAGTGCACACAACCTCTCTGTGCAATCTCATCTGTGATCCAAAACCCAGTCTACAGACTCTATAAATTCTAATAAAGGATATGCAGAAGTAATTTTCTGTTATGATATCTTAGAACTTTTATGTTACTTCAGTATAAAATAAGTAACTTAGCCTGAGAAGTTCTTATCTTTACATTAAAGAATCCCCATAAATCTGAGACCTTTGCCTTTGTTCTTCCTTAAAAGGACATCAGGCACGTTCCATATCCTTGCCCTGAGGTCTGACATTAGCACAACACAAGAATGGAAGAGACTTGGATGGCTTTACTAACTGGCAAAAACAATCTAAAGATTAGATGGCTTCATAGAACTAAAAGGTCTTTAGCCCAGCACAATACTTTTGAATTTATAGCCAGCAATTTTAGAACACTGATTTTCCTGTTACTGTTATAAGGAAGCTTCTATGTACTTCTTAGAATTTTAACATAAGTAATATGTTAGAAACGTCAGTAACAGTGTAACAATCCAAGAGACCAAAAGAGACACAGCCGAAGAGGTCTAAATGCCTCACCAGTCTGGGAATGCCTGTGCCACACACACAGGGGCCTGGCTGGGTCCACCACGTTGATCTGGAACGCAGCTGGTATCAACATGAAGCCAGCAGGCATGTTTTAGCGTACAGAGTACCCAAGACATAGTAAGCAAACATTAGTTTGCTGACCCCACCTCCCATCCCCCACCCCCACACCCCACCCCCACTCTCGTCAAAAAAAAAAAAACAAAAAAAAAAACAAAAAACCTGAATTTATGCACTTCCTACTTTTGGTTTAGGAGGTTTTGGTTTTGCTTTGAGACGGAGACTTGCTCTGTTGCCCAGACCAGTCTCAAAGTCGAGTGCTTTAAGTACTCGAATCATCCTCCTGCCTCAGCCTAATGGGACAGCAGATTCCCGACATGTTCTACTGAACAATCCAAGTCGTGCTCTTTTGACCTGGTTTGGAATGCTAGCAGGTTGACCTCCATTTATGTCTAAAGTGGTTTAATCCTTAATGCTGTCACAAGGTGCTGGTCCATAGAGTTAGGAAACAGGTTGTAAGGCACCAAGAGAGGAACGCAGGGGAAGCATGACAGATAATCTGTAAACAGATATCCCATACACAAAAGCAAGAAAGCCAAGAGCCGTAAATATTTCATAGTACTTTCCTTTCAACTGTTAGCCTGGGATGTCCCATCAGATAAAACCGAAGGGTTCAAGTGTTCTGTTCTCCAGCTCCTTATCTGAAAGAATTGTCCTCGTCTGTCTCTCGGGGCTCTCTGTGGCCTCCACCTTCTCCACCAGCCAAACCACCATTACCCAGGAGCGGGCTCACCTAAAGGTGGGGAGCTGTCAAATGAGTTGTCCCCATCCTCACAAATGAAAGCACTCGGCTGACAGACGGAACTCAAATACCCAAATGACAGCTTCTTGAGTTACACAGTGTGTCTTCAAATTTACCTGACTTCCATCGATTTTCACCTGATGTGAAAACAAGGCTCCTGAAGGCTGGGAAGGGAGATGTTAACGTCATAGCTATCCAACCTGGAAACAATGTATGTAAAAAACACAAAACTTCAGGGATAAAAATGTGAAGAAAACCTTGATTTCCTCGGCTTTGTTAAGCCATGGCATTTTAACTTTTTGAGAAGAGCGATGAATGCCCTCTAGTGTTTGTTGGAGTACATGTTGAAGAACAGAGAGATAAATAGTCTGTTTAAATAAGATTTCAAAAGTACTTAAAAACTGCCAGACATGGTGGCTCACACCTATAATCACAGTGAATGGGAGGCCCAGGCAGGAAGATCACAAGTAAAAGGCCAGCCTGGGCAAACAGAAGGGTATAGGCTATGAAGTGAAACTTTCTCAAAAACAAACAAAAAAATAAATAACTCATAAATAATAAAATCTGAATAAGTAAAGTGTTTTACATATCATAATATATTGCTTAAACAATAGCTATTAAAGTATTATATGCAAGGTGGTGAAGATCAAAGGTGTGCCTGAGAATTTTTTGGATATACATAGGACACCCATTTTGCCTCCTTTCCAGCTAACAACACCCTAAAGCAGTTGCAAGAGTCCTTCTCAAAGGTGCAACATACAGTTTGTCTCAAAAGCCACCCCTGGGTATGCCTACAACGAGCTTCTAATTCTACAATATAAACGTTTGCACATGCGTCTAGTGTCCCCGAGGAGTGAGTGGCCTTGTTGGGAATGGCCCTGATGGAGAAAGAAAGCAGACATGACTTACCTGGGAAGGGGCCAGACTGAGTACTCCGATGTGTCTGGCTGTGACTGTCTACATAGCAGCAGTCCAAGAAGTCCTATGAAAGAACAGGAAGCGCCAACCCCGCTGACCATCTTCTGTAGAACTGGTACTTCACAATCTGAGGACCAAGGGATGGATGGGCACAGAAGACAACCTTGGCCAGAGTTAACCCAGAAATATAAAGTGCAGATCAATAAAAGGGATGGAAAGGGTGTTCCTCAGATGACTTGAGCTGGCTCCCTGTACCCCACAAGACCTGTGCACTCCTGAGCATCTCAGATTGTCACTCTCTTCCTACTGAGATTAAGCAGGGTACACTATCAAGTACTTCATAATAATGTCATATGTTTCAGGATTGCATGAGACATAAAGAACAGTTGAGTGCTATCATTTTATGTTTTAATTACAAATGAATAAGTCATGCGGGATATAATATCAAGATTATAATCCTAAAATATAATTTGTAGAGATAAACTATTAACAGGTTTAAAAAACTATGAAAGAACACCAAAAAAGTTTATTGGAGAAAAAAATTTTATTTATTGCTTGTCTTCAAAGACGTCTGCTTTCATCCCTTGCTTCAGAGGTCAGGCAGTAAAAACTGATCTCCCCACACACTTATTTTTCTGTTTCCTACAGGTCGGACACTCAAGTTATCTCATACTTAGTCCATCTTAACCTTTCAAGTGTAATTAAATAACATGATTTTTATTAATAAATAATCCATATATAATACCCAGCAGAAGGAAAGTAAGGTCAATATTTCTATTTAAATAATCGATTCAGAATATTTTAAAGAAATTTCTGAGTCTCGATCACATCTGTAAGCCCAACACCTGGGGGTGGAAGCAGGCCAAGCCCAGCTATACAGCAAGTTCAAATCCAGTGCTACCTGCAGAGGTGGGGAACAGGGAGATAAGGGTGAGGGGTGGGAGAATAAGGGAGTGGGGGTGCAAAAATTCCTAATAAAAAATTAGGATGCCTATTTACTTTCTTTAGCAGATAATTTCATAAAAAAATAAAGTTAGCAAAAATAATAAAACTGTAGTAGACAAATGTGCTCCAGTTTAAATGTTCTCAAGTGGGTTTTCTTGGTTTGGGTTTTGGTTTTTTTTCGGGGTTTTGGGCAGGGGGAGGGCTGTTGTTTTATTTTGCTTTAAATCCGAGATGGATATTTGTTTCTCTGCCAGATACAGAAACAAGATAAGGAGGGCATGTGATTCTCTCAGGTTTGAGGTCACCCAGCAGCAATGCGGAGACTCTGTTTGAACTCTCCACCCATGCTGTTTGTTTTCTTTCCATCTCTGCCCCTTAGACCTGAAGTCTTCTTTTCCTAGGGTCCTGTCATCATGTGGTATCAGGAGACAAGCAGGAGCACAGTGTGATGCTAGACCCCTCTGCAGTTTCCAAAAGCTGTAATTTGCCGTGACTTTTCTATCAAGAACCATAAACCTCCTGCCCCTCCACAGCATGGACAGTCTTCAGTGACAGTACGGTGGCATGCATCCCATTTCAGTGATAAAAGTCTAACAAATCTGACTCCCCAGAGGAACTGGCCCATGTGTTTAAGTCAACATGAAGCGTTGTGTGTTTACAGAGATGACACCACGGCTCTTCACAGAAGTGTGTTTCTGGAAGGGGATTTGTCTTGACACATCATCAGGACTATCCGAAAGCCATCGTGGCTGCAGTGAACACTGAGGCGGAAGGCTATGTCAGCAATACTACCTGTGACCTTGGAGCTTCTGAGCCTATCGGCATCTTAGGACCCCTGCTCTTTCAGCGCTAGGCACTGATAAAAACGCAGTCCAAATCCTAGAATCTAAGTCTCTTGTCTCCACATTCTCATCTTCTATGTGCCTTTCAGAAGGGATGTCAAGATAGTCTTGGGTCTTAGAGAAGCAGGCACCAAAGCAGGGGATTGTGTAAAGGGAAATGTTTGCGTGAAAAGAAGGAACTAAAAGTCCAGGACAGCTGTCCTAAGTAGGCAGACAAGAGTCCACCTTTCCCCCAGGGTGCAGACAGCAGCCTGGCGGGAGGCGGGGCCTAACCAGGAGCTAAAGAAAGGAGGGATTTCAGAGCCTGTAAGTAGAGACTTTATTGTCAGGTGTGATTTTCCCCTCACACACGCTGTGCAGGGAAGGTGTGAGAGAGAAGTTTCTAGAACCTTCCAATATTAAAACAAGACACTCCCCCGCCCCCCAAAAATAATTCGTAAAATGGACTAATTCCATATGATTCAGGAACTGCAACTGCTTTGCTATAGAGGATTCTTTATCAGCAAATACAAATTGGCCATTACTTCTGCTAACCACCAGGTGGAGCTCTTTTGCTTTTTTTAAAACAAAAAGGGATTTTTTTTTTTTTCCTTTCTTAATTTAACATTGGTTAGGCTGATTGCTTGAAAGCTCTTAAATTATCTTTTAAAATCACCTGAATGGTTTCACATCATATTTACAAACTACTCGTAAACCTGATTTTCTCCCAGTTATCACAGACAGATCAAATTGCAATGTTATAAAAAAAAAAGCCATCAAGACAAAACAAACAATTAAATATCGCTAAAATAAGTCACAGATAATATTGCTTTTTAAATTAATTTTTTAGGTTGGCATGAAAAGTGATAGGTTTCATCATGACATTTCTATACATGAATGTGATAGTTCTTTGCTCCTATGTTTGCTCCTCCCTACTCTCTGTGCCCAGGTCCTCCACTTTCCCCTACACACACACACACACGCACACGCACACGCACACGCACACGCACACGCACGCCGGGCCGTGGCCCTGAGCTCAGATCTTCATGCTTTTGAGGGAAGCACTTTTCTGATTGCATTGTCTCCCCAGCCCAATCACAATATTTTTAACAATTTCTCTGTGCCCCACTCCCCAAAGAAAACAGCACACAAAACACACACTGCAGACCAAGGCCTGGACCAGGAGATGGAATGTGATGGCAGGAGCGTGATTTGTGCTGTGCTGTGCTGTGGTTTAGGGTGATTTCATTATCATCGCAGGGAAAGGTTTTTTTTAAATGTTGTAATAAAAATGCCAAAACATAGTAATAAAATCAGTGACACCATTGGCAGACCTGCTAAGGGCGGAGTTGGAAATAGAGTTTTTACTTTCAGCTGATATTTAATGATTACAAAGCCCACGGGGCACAGTGTGAGATGAGACATGTTTTTCCTCATCTGCTTCCTGATGCTGAGACAGAGTACTGACCAGATGAACTTGGGAAGGAAGCGGCTCAAGGAACCCCAGCAAGGGACTCTAACAGCTGACACAGTCTAGGAGATAGAAAAGCCTCTGCCACGGAGATCCATTCCACCTGACTGGAGACGCCACAGAAGAAGAGTATGGTACAAAATTAAAAGAAAATTAAAATTAAAAAAAAACAGTTTTAAAGGGGGAATTTGCTTTTACAGAGAATGGCAGGTGAGCAAGAATGTCAAATTCTGAAACAATGAGTTTTCAGCCTCGCTAAAACAGCACTCTAGGGGAAAAGTGAAAAGCATAGTGTGCTTTCTGTTGCTGTAAGGAACATCACGAACAGAAGCAACTTGGAAAGGGTTTATTTGGCTTACAAGTTACAATCTGTCATCCAGGTAAGTTGAGGCAGGAACTTGGAGGCAGGAACTGAACTAGAAACCACACACACACCGTTTACTGGCTTGCTTTCCTTGGCTGGCCCAGCCTGCTTTTTCACACTACCCAGGGATGATGTCACCCACAGTGGGGTGGGTCCTCCCCATGGGCCCTCCCACATCAATCAGTAAGAAAGAAAATGCCCTACAGACATGCCTAAAGGCCAATCTGAGGGAGGCTATTTCTCAATCAAGGTTCCTCTTCCAAGGTGACTCTAGGAAGTATCGAGTTGACAAAAACTAATCAAGACAGTGAACATAAAGCATTGGAGGAGTTTGTGAGAAGCAGATTGCTAAGGGTCTTCCAACAAAACTACGAAGTCTTCATTTCCTCCAAGAACCATGGGGAAACTCCACATTGTGAGTCAAACAGGTGCAATAACCAGCCTATGCGTGCTCAACATCCAAAGAAGCAACGTGTCGGGAAAAACGGAAATATCCAAAAAGATAAACGGATTTGACAGGATCCAGTTGTTTTTTCTTATCCATTAAAATAATAGTATCCAGTGGGTGGAGCGATGGCACAGTGTTTAAAAGCAACTGAGTGCTCTTCGTGGTGGCTCACAAGCATCTTGAACTCCAGTTCCAGGGGACCTAATGCCCTCTTCTGGTCTCTTCGGGTACTGCATGCACATGGTGCACAGACTTACACATATGCAACATGCCCATACATATAAAATGAAAACAACAGTAATAATATTGAGATACAGGATCCACATTCAGCGCGTATGACTCTTCATCTCAATGAGTTTTTCACGCTAACTCCTTTTGAAAGTTTGAGCCTCTCTCCTCTTGGTGTAATAGCCTATCACCCCAGCACCCTTAAGTGAATTACTCTATTAAAAGAAAGTGAGACTTCAATATTTCGGTTTCTGAAAAAGCCAATCACTAATTCCCCCAATACATTTCTACTCAGATTTCAAAAGGAATAAGTCCGACTTCTGCTTCGTGCTTCGGTGGTTCAAGACAACAACACATACAACTCAGAGAGAAAATATCTTTGAAAAAATGGTTTCCTGACACCCAGAAACCGCTGTCCAGGCATCTTGTCTCCGGAGAATATGATTAATCAATGTGTTACATCATCTGAACAACCCATAACCATTTACTTTCAAGCTATCGTTTATTGACAACATTTGCATTGTTCAGTTGATTTGTTTTATGCTGTGAAGAAAGGGTTTGGTTTTCATCCGTTGAAATGCTGTGGGTTTGGTTTTTTTTTTGTTTGTTTTTTTTTTTTTCTTTTTTCTTTTTTTTTTTTTTTAGAACTGGCAGGGTTTTTAGAATTTATGACATGATTTTAATTTAACCATATGGCTATCACTAAAGGTCAGACACCTGCTCCCGTTGTAGCCACCGCCTTATTGCAGTATATATCTCCTCTCATTTCTTTAATTCTTAATTATGTGAGTACATCACCCTGGCTACTCATACAATTAACATCTAGACTTGATAGGCATTTGTTGTCTTTGCAGCAGAAAGGCACAATTGCCTCCGAGATGTAGAGAGAAGCCAGTGATTAAGACACTCTGTGCTTTGGTTTTCCTTCACCATGCTGTGGGTAGAACCCAGGGCCCCACATGGGTTAGGCAAGTACTGCACCACTGAGCTGTGGCCTTTCATTGTCCTAGGCTACATGTTCTTCCTAAGGCACAGAAAACACAGATGGTCTCTGCAGTACTGTTGCATAGGTCAGCCGGTGGTGGTGTGGACTTGAGATGCAGCCAGCAACTCTGGAGAAGGGTTTTGGAAGTTGTACAGCACCCAGACTCCATCTGCTGCTTTGGTTCAGGATCCAGATGTTGCAATAACGTCTATTGATAAACCCCCTGGTAGAGAAGCCCATGTCAGACAGGCAAGCCTAGCCCCTCCTCCACCACCCCATCTTTCCTCTATATCTCCTTCTGTTATTTAACTTGTCTCTCTCTACCTCAGCCTGCCCTTGAGTGATCTGCCTGCCTCCATCTCCAGTGAGGGCGTGAGAGGCGCATGCACCACCCCATGTACACTAGTGAGCTTCCTTTCATTTCATTACATGCTGCGGAGCCTGTCTTTAAACCCCCACCCCCACCCTGGCCATTTGCCCTTTCATTCAGAAACCAGCCATTCCTCATCCTGCTGAGGACCCTGACAGCTGAGATTCTCTACTAAGTCCCTAGTAACAGCCTTCACTGGGAAAGAATCATCTAAGCAAACATCTTTACTGGAAGCGAGGACCTCTCCCAAGTGCTTCAGCTCAGGACAACGCTGAGAGACCATCCCACACTCAGGTCAGGGAACTGGCTGAAGATCTGAGACTGTGTTGTAGCTTAAGTGCTCCTCCTGCCCATGTGATTCATTCCCTCCTCCACGCCCTACATCTCACGATAAACTTCATATGTGGAAATCTCCACTTTAGCAGCTTCTCAGAGGGTCTGCCTGCCTTTGCTTATTAATAGTAAATGTGCTGATTGCAACCTCAGGAGATAGGTTGATTTCACGAATCTATTCTACATGAGAGCCTTTTGGGACTTTGTAGGAAGTTGTTGTGTGTTTGGGAAGAAGAGTGCCAGCTTTTATGGCTTAGGAAAAAGAAAAGAACCAGAAAAATGCAAAAGCAAGAAACTCAGGAGAGCTGGATGTGGCAAAGCTCACGTCTGCACTGCAGCTGCCAAGTACCTATGCCTGCCCACAGACCCAACTGCGTGGGGTCAGCTCCATGGGCAGCTCTCCTTCTGTACCCCTGGAAACACCCTGTGTCTGTGTGCTCTTGATCCATAGAAAAGGCACAAACTTTGCAGCACCCGACAACTGGTTCCGAAGCCTAGTGAAGTCAGGGCCTCTCTGCTTAGGATTTCCCAGAACAAAGTCAAGGCTTCCCTGGGGTTAAAGTGCTTAAGGGGAAAGGGGAAATCCTCTTCCTTCAGAGCTTACACTCAGTGGCAGAATGTAGCTGCTCTGTGGTTGTGAAGCTTTTGTCCCCATTTGCAGACTGGCACTCAGCCAGCTCTCTCACTCTCTGCTAAGGCTCCTAACAGGCTCTCCATGCAGCCCCTCTCCCTCCAGGCCATCAATGCTCCACAGAATTCTACTAAGGGGGAATCTCTCCAACTGTGTTAGCTAACCGGAAGGCACCAGGGATCCACTTATCTCTGCCTCCCCAGGGCTAGAACTACAAACAGGGCTACTGATAGCACCTAGCTATTTTGGCAGTCTGACTACCTCCCGGCAAGGCAAGCATTTCATCAATCAGACATCTATCCAGCCCTCTCGGCTCTCCCTGGACACCACAGAGCTCTCTGCTTTTCAGGACTCATGCAACTAGGTGTCTCTCATAGAGTAGTCTCCACACTGCATCGCCTGCTGCACCGTGAGGATTAGCATAACATCGGGGTGATAACCCACCACATTTCTAGGACGTGTGGGTGACAGTGTGGTATCTTTGGGAAGAGGTTGAGTAATCCTGTTCATCACAACTCTCAACAAGCTTAACAAGCTCTTTACAGCTGTGAATACAGCCAGCCTCCCCTTCTCTGGCCCACACAGTTCACTTCTTCTGTGCTTCCCTCAGACCTCTGCCTCAGCCTTCCGCCATTGCCAACCGATGATCTTGTCTCACTTCACACACGGAGGAAGTTAGTTGTACTAGTTAGCTTCCTGGGCTTTTATACCAAATAGTTGCACATTAGATGCTTGAAATACCAGAAATGTGTCTTTCCGTCGTTCTGGAGACTAGAAGCCTCAAACGAAGGTGTGTGAAGGGCCATGTTCCCCTGGGGGGAGTTCTAGAGGACACTTGGCTCCACACCTGGCTTCTGATGCTTTGGCATTGCTAGCTGCTTCAGCGTGGTCACTGTCTCAAGAGGCTCAAGTGTTTCAGGCTTGGCCCCCAAGGTGGCGCTATAAGGGAACCTTGAACACATGAGACTCTAAGTCCTTGGGGGCTCTTTTAAGGGACTCTGGGACCTAGGTCTCTTCCTCTTTCTTTCTACTTTCTGGAGATAAAATGAGTCATTTGCTTTTTCAGGTGTCTGCTGCTACTGTCATCTGACATCCCTAAATGCAGTGGATCTGCCTGTTCATCAGCTGGGACCATGAGCCAAAATAAACTTTCTTGCTTTATAAGTCAGTTCTCACAGGTATTCCATGCTAATGATAGATAGACACTGACTGACACACGTACAGATTCACCACTCCATAACTGCTGTCCAACAGTGTCCCCTCTCTGTGTACTGACATGTCCCTCCATGTCTTTCTTTTTTCTTCTCTGTCTCCTGACCACAGGGTGCAAGGGTACGTGCTGCTTTGGAACCAAGGGACAACTGAGGTCAAGAATATTTCAACCCTATCACCCAAGGAGGATAAATGGCTCATATCAATCAGGCCTGCGATCACTCTTCACACCGTACCCGCGTACATGGTTACTTGTTCTGATTTTTGCATGTTTGTTTTGGGACAGTGCCTTGTTCTGTAGCCCTGACTGGCCTGGCACTCCTTACATAGAGCAGGCTGGCCTCCAACTGGTAACTATCCTCTGCCTCAGTCTCAGAGTGGGGGAAAGAAAGGAGAGCGCCACCAGCACAGCACGCATATGATTAAAGTGTTTAAAATCCCACCCACAGGGGCATCTGGCTTCTCTTATCAACTCTCTCTCTCAGTCTGCGGCACAGCCCCAGGACAGGCGCATCTGTCGAGCAAGCACCTCTTCCTCTCTGGCTCCTTGGTGCCCTCAGGTGACAGTGTTCTTCCCTGGGGCGGTTCCTGGACACCGGTGTCCAAGGCTGGGGCAGCCGGAGGTAGGCAAACTCTGGGTGAGGCGCGGAGCGCGCACTAGGCGGCGAGAGAGCGCTCCTGGAGCGGGGTTCCCAGAGCCGTCTCGGGGAACGCGGGCACAGAAAGTAGCCGCGCGTCATCCTGGCCCTGGGGACCTGGGCGGCGCTCCCAGAGCGCCCACCTGCCAGGACCAAGCGATCGCTCCCGCGGGCGATCTCAAGGCGTACGGACTCACGGTGTTACCCGGACATTCGTGTCCTCCATCATATCCGCAGCCGAGCTGGGGACCCCCTGACACCCGCCACCGCCCCGAGGCTCGCCCTCGAGGCGGCTTCCTACGGGAATGTTTCAGGGGGGCGGCAGGACCAGCATCCCCAAGCCTGCGCCTCGCAACCTGGAGGACCTGGACTCGGTGCAGCGCGTCCTGCTACACAGGTCAGTGTGGCTCCCGGGATGTAGCCAGGCTGGGCGCAGAGGTGGGGTTCGGGTTTGGGTTCTCTCCCCTAGTCGGTTCTGGGGAGTTGCAGAGACTGTAGCTCAGCGCCAATCGGCTCAGTGAAGCTCTGAAGGGAATGGACTCTAAGAAGCTAAGCTGTCTGTCAAGCTGCTCTGCACTTTCTGCAGGGGTTTGGGGGCGCAGGGGAAAGATGGGAGCTTTGCCTGGACTTTGTGAGTGGAATTAGAAAGAATTTCTTTTTTAACAAATCTAATTTTGACCCCACCCTCTTAGCACCGCAGAACATTAACTTCACAGCATAGGAGTTCTGCTAAGAAAGAGAACCCCAGCTTTCCATCAGCTAACCCTATCTTTTATGCAAAATAGAGTAACAAAGTTTAAAACCCACGCCTACAGCGGCGGGTGATGAGTTATTGACGAGAAAGGAATCCAGGAGAACAAACTTGCAGAGTGAACGGACGAAACGCATGGCAGTTAAGGTTGTTAACTCAGAAGGCCTGGCCTTCATGAGATATGATGGGAGGGGACTCACTTAGAAGTAATGAATGAGTTTCTCTTGAACACTTTGTGGTAAAGGGAGAGGAGGTTTACGGGAGTTCTGTCATCTGTAAACGTTTCAAGTGACCCTTTTAAGTCTTTGTATAAAACCATATGAGCTGTAGGAAGCGTGAGGGAGAAGGCAGCACTATGCAAGGGGTTTTAATTTTGGATTTCTACCTGAGAGCTGTCTTCTGAAACTTGAAGTTTTCCCGGACCCCACTCTCCACCCTGCAAGACAGCTGTTGCCTTGTAAAATGAAATATTGTGAACGAAGGAGCTAAATTCCCAAGGACCATTCGCCCTTGAGTTTGATCACATAGCAGTTCCTGAGGGACCTGGAGTAGTATTCACCGTAAATGCACTCAAGCCATGAGGTTGGCCAGGCTGGGAGGGAAATCTGTTTTAAGCACCAGACTCCACTGCAACAGAATTTCTTCATATTTTTCTTGTTTGAAATGTCAAGTAGGAGGGAAAAATCCAAACTTATTAACACCACTGGACTTCAAGTCGAAAGCACAAGCCTGAATGAAGGTGGGGAGGGGGCGGAGTAAACTCTAGTCCTCAAACTGAGGTGGTCATTTCAGAATGTGTATTTCTGGAATACACCTGCTCAGCCTTAGAATGAAAAGCCACTCCATCTGAATTACAAATAACGGCTCCCATCTGCCGGGGCATGGAATCCGAAGCTCACTTTGTCAGTAACATGGCTAACAGTGATTTCTTCTTAACAGCATATGAAAATCTTTTTAGCATTGCATGGCATTGGATTGTCTGTGTTCTATTATTTTATATCTTACTGTCATTTGTGTTGTCAAAATGCCTGTTTAAAACTTTCCACATGTCAGTTTCTCTCCCCCTTGTTGAAGGTATATTTTCTAACACATTCATCCTTTTTAAATATCCTTTGCTTACATATATAAATAATTATATGAATATAATAGAAAAACATTTAAATCATATCCATCCATCTATTTAAATTCTCATGGACTAGGTCAGTGCATAATCTGTGTCTTAAAGTTGTTTTGGCAACGTTTTTACGTTTTCCTTTTAGAAACATCCCTTGCTTGTGCTGGCCACCCAGTGGTTTGCACACACACTCAAAGACTTGAAAGTAAAAGGGTGGAAAGCTCTACTTAAAAGTAGAGAAAGTGGTCTTAGCAGGGAGGGGATGAGACAGGATAATAGGGAATGAAAAAAAAACTAAAATTCATTACATGCATATGAAACTGTCAAAAAATAGAAAGAAAGAAATACCTTGTAAATCATCCACAAAGTTTTGACAATTGCCTTAAAGAGACCGTAGGAAACTCTGAAGAAAAGAGTGCAGTACTTCCTTTTATTTTTACATTTAAATGTAAAAAGTAGGCCTTCCAGGTGTTTGTTAATGGCTTGTGTATTTTCCGTTGCAAATAAGGTTTTCAAAACCCACAGCATTGGATTGCTTTACTGTTGAGAAAGATACTAGAAGGGACATTCCAGCACTGAAGTGACTGACAGTCACTCAGCTAGTCTGCTCTGGTGGAGAGGTCTGTCTGGAGAAAGGCTTCAGAATGGTATTTGCTAATTATTTTTACTTAAGCAAGCTAATGTTTTTGTGTTGTCTTGATTATCCATACTACTCATTAATATTTTCCAGACATTTCTGAACAACTTATGCATTTATGGATTTAACCTTCTTCTAAGAGTGGTATTTCTGGTGTAGAGCCATGTAACTTGACAACAATCTAGTAACTTTACATCAGAACGGTACTGTGAATTCCTGATGACACAGCAATGCTCCATGAACATAGTCCTTTCAAACATAAGGGATGGTGTTAGTCACTGTCCCCTGAGCTCTAAAACAAAGCACAGGTGGATGGCTATTCTTAGAGACTCCCAGAAACTCAGCAAAGTCAGTTTGTCTCATGGCTAATAATAACACTAGGCATAGAGCAAGGGTTCTGTGGATATCTAAGCCAGCAGACAGATGAAAATATTGGATGATCTAAAGTTCATACTCCTGTCAGTAGCAAATATTTGTTTATTCAAAATGTATCAAGTACGTAAAACTTTATAAAGTAAATGTATACCCTATTAATGGACAGTAGTAACATAGTCAAAGATATCTTTTTAACTCTAGAAGTTAATAATAATAATAATAATAAAAATAATAATAATAATAAATCAAAAGCTTAGAAAAATACAGTGTAAATGTATACTGTATACTACTTAATTTTTTAAGCTCTGAGGCATTTGAATTTTAATACAACCATGTAGTATTAAATTCTTCTTCACACAAGAAAACTTACTTTGCCCACGTTCAATTTGTCCTTAGTTCTAGACTCAGAGGGCACAGATCTCTGACCAAGGAAAACATGGTGCTTCTGTACTGTCCAGCATTTGACCATCACTGCAGGTGACTGCAGGTGACTGCAGGGCTCACACCACCACAGGTTTTAAATGGTACTAGCAATGCTTTCCTGTATGCTGTTGTCTTTCCTAACTCTCCCTTCTGCTCTTGGTTTCTTCCTTTTCTCTTCATCAGTAGACTGTGGGCCATCAGTAATTCTCCAGGCTGCGCATTCCTACAATAGAGGCATCCTTTCCTTCTGGTTGGCAAAATGGTTCACCAAATGCATTAATAATTTGTAAGTAGAGATACAGAATGAAGACAAGACATAGATGAATCAGGCTTGGTGCTCAAATGCTGTGCCATCTGCTCTAGTCACTGGGTGCTCTACACCCAGTGGGAATAATCTAGTCTCCTTGCTGGTTTTTGCAGAGGTGAGGACCAAGCCTATGGTTTTGTGCTGAGCTACCTCAGTCTGGGCCTGCTTTTGGAGCCTCCTCTATGTTCTTTTCTCATTTAAATGATCTTACAACCATTAAGTCCTGTACAGAAAGGGATTCCATTTTCATATGAGAAAATTAAAATTTCAGACTGTAAATTTATTACATAAATTTGGCATCACAGAGGTGCCCTTTGTATATTATGATTCTACATTCCAAAATTTAGAAAGTCACAATGTTTTAAATGATATTTATTGATCTAACATCATTTTAGAAAATAATTTCCTTAAAATAATTTTTAAAAAATTATTATGCTTAATTCATAAAGTATTATTCCTGTGTTCACATTTAAGGCAATATTGATTAGTTTCTGACAATAGAATTTTGTCCTGTGGTTTAAATAAATATCATCTCTGTGGCTCTGTTTACATTCATCCCTAAATGCTAGCTTCTCCCGCTACTAAATAAAGAGCCTTCAGCCTGCTACTGTAGTAAATATTTAATTATGTTCTTATCTGGCGTATTTTATGACTGAATAGTATTATTTGCCTAATTGAGATGATAATCAATGGAAATTAGGACTTTGAGTCTCCTACAAATTCAACTAAACATTTTTGGGCTTCTATTTTTATACAGTCAAAAATATAAAATAAGAATTATACCCCCAGTCTAAATCTTTAAAGTTTTCTTGTGATTTCCATTTATTCAGCACTTAGACTAACAGAGTATCTTCACAAAGCCCTGAAAATGTCACCTCATTTTTCTTTCTCCATCCCTTTCCAACACATAAGGATATTAAATATTAATAAAGTTAGAAGTATAATTTGCTGATACCACACCCCCAAATTAAATTAATAATAAAAAAAACTATGGTGGTTATGATGTATGTGAGTATGTACAAAAGATCAAGCAGGATAGTTTCTCTCTCTGACTCTCTCTGTCACTCTCTCTGTCTCTCCCCCCTTTCTCTCTCTCCCTCACTTTCTTCCCAATCAGCTAACAGGTAGAACTTACTTAGCCAAGGAAGCTGATACACTGAGTAGCTAGTGCAAGGAATCTGTCTTAGACAATATGCTTTTATGGGGATTATTTTTCCTTTTTTTCTGTGATTCAAGTTTGTGAAAGAAGAGAAGTTTAAAGAAGAAACAGCCAGTCATCTCATATCTCCAGGAGACTGTCCTTTGGTGATATATATGCATATACATATATGTATATATATGTATACATACATACACACAAATATATATATATGTGAGACAAATATAAATAAAATAAATATAAAAATAAAATATATATATTTATATGTCTCACAAATATATATATATATGAGAAGCTATTCTCTAGTGAGAATTTCATGGAATATTTGATTGAAGAAAGAAGATTCAGATAGAAGGTAGAGATGTGTCTGGAAGGCTTTGTAAAGACAGCTATTGTGTCTTAAAGAGAAAAGTTGTATTTGAACAAATGCAATATGTAGAGGCATGAAGAGAATTCCGTAAGTCTACAAAAGTGGCTACAGACGATGATGCTTGCAGTAGGTGTTTTACATGCATTAATGCAAACTCCAGAGTCCAAACAGTCCTGTGCAGTAGAGAGTGCTCTCTAAAGTTAGAGAACAGGTGAGTGAAGCATGTAGAGACTGATGTGCTGGAGGTGGTACACATATAGATTCTGTGGAGAGATTCAGAGACAGGTCAACCAGGTTCAAATTCACCAAGTGGGAGCAGTAGCAGAGTGCTCAAAAGTGCCAGCCTTCCTGTCTCAAAGAAGCACAGGGTTTGGGCGAAGCTTAGGGCATTGTTTCCCAAGGCTGAAGAAGCATTGGGAGCACTCATTTAAAACAGAGATTTAGGGGCTGGAGGGATGGCTTGAGGTTTAGAATACTTGTTCTTGCAACGAGCCAGTTTGATTCTCAGCACCCACATGGTGGCTCACAACCATCTGTAACTCCAGTTCTAGGGGATCCAACACTCTCTTCTGACCTCCTCAGGTACCAGGCATGCACATGATGCATATACATACATGCAAGCAACACATCTATATACATAAGGAAAAATACATCTTGAAAAACAAACAACAACAACAGAGAACCCCAGAGATTTCTAAGCTTCTCTGTGGACTCCGATCCTGTTGGTGTGGGGCGAGGTCTCAAATCTGTGCATTTAGTAAGCCCTGGGTGATTCTGTTTGATCAAACAAGTTGGACGAATTTGCTTAATTTGGTTAATGTATAATAGGAATTGAAGTATCTAACTCCTTGCAGATCCTAAGTTTTTTGATTTGGGGAAAAATGTTTTTGAAGCTGGATCTCATAAACCCCAGGCTGGTGTCCACCTCTCTTTGTCATCAAGGATAACTCCAAACTTCTACTCCTACCACTGTCTCCCCAGGGCTGGGGTGGCAGACATGCACTACCGTGGCTGATTTGTGTAAATGCTGGGGTGGAACTCAGGGCTTCCTGTATGCAACATAAGCAAGTGAGCTGAATCTGCACCCTGAACTTTGAGAAACACTGTAAAGACTAAACAGAACATGGGCTCTATTCTCTAGTGAAGTAACATTGGTGGTTGACAAGAACCCTGTAAAGTTAATAGATGGTACATAAAAATAAATTATAGACTATTGCCTGTGGGAAGAAAACTGGACATTTTGCCATTGAAAATGTCTTTTACAGGGCTGGAGAGACGGTGGTTGAGAGCATTTGCTGTTCTTCTAGAGGACCTGGGTTAGATCGATTCCCAGAACCTACATGGCAGCTCACAACTGTCTGGAACTCACATTCTAGGGGGTCTGTAGCCCTCTTCTGGCCTCTGAGGACACCAGGAATGCACAGAGTACACAGATATACTTGCAAGCAAAAACTCATATACATAAGATAGAATATTTTAAAATCTTTTACTTTTTAAAACATCTAGTAGGTTGCTTTAAAAGTGAAGAAATGCAACCAAGCACAGTAGTGTACTTCTTTACTTCAAAACACATGGGAAGAAGAGGCAGGACAATCTCTGTGGATATAAAGCCAGCCTGGGGTGGTGGTGGAGGGGCTGGAGAGATGGCTCAGCAGCTAAAAGCCACTCTTCCAAAAGTCCTGAGCTCAATTCCCAGCACCCACATGGTGGCTCACAATGTAATGGAATCTGATTTTCTCTTCTGGTGTATATGAAAACAGAGCAATCCTATACATAAAATAAATAAATAAATCTAAAAAGAAAGAAAGAAAGAATAAAGCTACCCAGCTATCCTGGTCTACATAGTGAGTTCCAGGCCAGCCAGAACTACACAATGAGACCCTGTCCCAAACAAAGCAGTAAACAAGCAAACAAACAAACAAATGGCTAACTTATCAAACAGGTGCCTAAAGCAATCTTGGCTAAATTTTATTGTTTGAGATTGCAGAGGTGAAAGGTATACACATTTTTTCAAAGTTTAACATAACTATTATGGAAAATCTCCTTATTACAGTCACCTCCCCCTGTCTGACGGTAGGCTATAAGACTCTTGTCATCTCAGAGGAGTCCTGTCTCATCCTCAGGAAAAAGAGATACAAAAGAACAGATGCACACAGGCATTATTGAGTCTACCCACTCAGCCTGTTAGCAGTCTTCCCTATGTGACTCCGTTTCTAAAAGGTTTAGAGAGCTTCCAGATCCATGAGCATGTGGAGGGCCTTGGAGAGAGAACACAGGAAAGCCACTGAGTCACCATCCCTTCTCCCATACCTCACCTGTGAGTCTTTTTTTCTATATTCTTTGTAATGATGTATAAAAAGGGTAACTATAAGAATTTTCCTGAATCTATGAGCCACTCAAATAGATTAGTCAAGTGCAAGGAGAGAGCTATGGAAATATCATTTTGCAGGCAGTAGACAAGTAAAAATAAGCCGGGTCTCATTACTTCCCTTTTAAAGCACGCGGCAGTAAAGAGGTAGCAGTCTTGGGGGGTGATCCTTGACATGCAGGGCCTGAGTTTCAAAATTATTGGATTAGATGTCCACTGATTTCACAGACACTGCTGATGTTCACTGGATTGGATTGACGCTGTTGGTGTCCACTGCTTTCTTGCTTGTGGGAAGAAGTCTCCACACCTTTGAGGTCACAGGCATCTTTTTTGGTGATTTTTTTTCTAGACACAGAGTGATTCTAGGTGAATAATTTAGGCACTGTAACTTATTGTTGATCATCCAACTTAAATACGGTCACTGTGGTACTGATGCTCTGGTGGCTTGTCTTCTAACCAGTCAGCTACTATAAATGATCAACTGGTGTGTTGTGTAAACAATGTGACTATACCAGACAAAAGAATGTTTACTACCAAGTGGGATGGAGCAAGACTGTGTGAGATTTCCCCACATAACCCAGAGTGATGGACAATCTAGAACACGTTGCTCAATTGTGAAACTTATCACCTAATACTTTTGCATCTTGGCTGAACTTGGAAAATGAAAGCACAGATAAGGGGACCTGGAGAAGTGACTCCTGAGGAGAAAATCTAGTGTATTGTAATGCTGAAAGTTCATTTCTTGGTTGACGGTTGCCTGCTAGCTGTAACCCATTCTTAATTCACTGAGCCCCAGTTTTTTAATTTAAATACAGAGAACTATTTACTTCTTTGTATGCAAATATTTAGAATGGTATTTGAAAAGAGACGGAATGTAATCGAGTTAGCAACGGATGACTCAATGATAGCTATTATGTACCTTAAACATACTTTATGTAACTATTCACAAATCACAAATACACTTAACAAAAAAGAATTGAGGGATTTGCATTAGCACCTAGAGGTGCATGGATGCAGAGGGTCTTTACCACTGTTTGTCAAAATAAAACAAATAAAAAACTAGCCAAATGGAACCTATCCTTTTGGATCACGATTTTAAAACATAATAGAAAAAAGAAAACAAGACAGTGTACAAACTGTCAATACGGGAAAAAAAGGAAAAGGGAAAAAAATCTCTGCCTGACTCGTTGCGTGGAAGAGCGTAGGGAAATGCCAAATAGCGAAGTCTGCACAGCCTCTCAAAAAAATACTCCGCGTCTGCACCGGGAAGCTTCCCCATCTCCCAGGCAACCTGCGCCCCAGCCAATCGCAGCTGAGTACCGGGGTCACGTGGCCCGGCCTGGCAAAATGGCGGCGCTGCTGGAGGCGGGGCTGGCGGGCTCTGGAGTCTGAGTTTTTCCCCAGGAGCTCTCGCGACAGAGAGGATGGCGGACCCTGCGAGGGGAGACTCGCGTGGGCGCCCGCCCGAGCTCCCTGAAGACCTGTCCTCACAGGAAGAGGAAGAGGAGGAAGGCGACTCCGACGCCGGGGCCAGCAGCTTGGGCTCCTACTCCTCAGCCGGCAGTGACACGTAAGGCTCCAGGAGATTGCGGGTCCTGTGTCCTGAGCACGCACGCACGGGGAGCGGGGCGCTGGCCCGCTTGCTGCGGTTTCTGGATAAGAGAGTCCCTGCCTTCTGATGGATTCTGTGCCGGTGAAGGATCTCTTTGGTGCTCCTGAACCTTACCCTGTAGCACTACCTTCTTACGTCACCTGTGTCTTAGACTCCAGAGCATTCTTTAACATTTATTCTTACTATTTTTTTATTATATGTATCTGTGTGTCTTTGTGTGGGTATCTGCACATGAGTGCAGGTGCCCACAGAGGCCAGCAGAGGGCATTGGATCCCTGGAACTAGAGTTTCCTGGGTTGTGAGCCACCTTGTTGGTGCCTGGAACTGAACTCCAGTCTTCTCCAAGAGCAGCAAAGGCACCTAACCTATGAAGCCCCTCTGCACCCTCAGACTCCTAAGTATTTACTGGGGAAAGATACCATACACACACTTTATAAGGCAACTATTTTATATTGAGGAGATTTTTTTTCTCTCTCTCTTGTGGAAATGATAGCAGAAAGAGGAGCCTCACTATCAAGACATCTTCTCTGGCTTTAGGATATTCATGCTGTATTTTTCTATTGAGCCCCAGAGTTTTTTATTTCAAGCCAGAATCATTGGTAATACTATAAATGAGTTATTTCAAGTCACAATATTTCAATTCTTAAGGAATCTATCCCTGTTGCTATGGATTAAGGACTTCTTGGAAAAGCTACTGGTAACTTACAGTGAATGATTGCCAGTGAAAGGGTTCAGGCCACTGTGTACCCAAAGGCCATCCATAGATTTAGGAGAACATTTTATGTGCAGTTAGAACTAGCAGTTATGAATAATTGTGACCATCTTCAACCAACAGTATGTAACATGTTCTTTGGTTTTGTCACTAAAAGTAAGGGAAAACCCTGCTTAAATGCACTCTAGAAGCTTACTACAGAGGGATTGTATTCTTAAAACTTTGAACAGATGTAAGAATATCAACTTTGTAAGCTGTTGTTGTCATCTTAAAAAATGATGTAAAAATTTGTCGTTTATTCTAGATTCACGTCCACTGCTGTAATAAGAAATTATGAGCAAAGGCAACTTAGATCCCAGGTCAGGGTCCATTATGAGTGAAGGACTTCAAGGCAGGATCTTGAAGCAGGCCTGCTTTGCCATTCTACATAGCAGTACTTCCAATCAGAGGACTCACTTCACAGCCAAAGCTGCAAGGCAGAAAACATGGAGGGCAATGCAGGCTGGCAGACAGGCAAGCTTAAGCCCAGCTGGCTTTTTTAAGTAGTTTCAGGACCACAGTGGCTTGGGACCTACACCAATTATCAATCAAGACAATCCCTTATATGCCCACAGATCCATCTGACTTAGGGCACTTCCTCAATTGAGATTGTCTTCCTAGCTAATTCTAGGTTGTATCAAGTTGACAGCTAGTGCTAACCAGGACATGGCTGTTTCACCAGTTTCCTGGAGGGAAATGGACATTACAGAACATTATTGTGCTATGGAAGCCTTAGACTGAGGTTCTCATGCTTGATTTCTCCACGTCTTAGTCACACACTTTTATTCTAGAAATGATTTGTACTGTTACCATGGACACAGAAACACCAACCTAACTCCTGACAGAGCATCCAGCATCCAGTGGCATTTTCTTGAGAAGCTTGTAGGAAAACCTGTATTTCATGGCCTAGAATACATGTGTCTATGTCTTTATCAGTCATTTACCAATCACTCCAAATATTGACGTGTTCTTGTCCTGATAATACACCCTTATTGCAAAGTGTTCAGCTGGTTGGTTGTTTCCTTCGAAAATTCAGATTTTTTTTTTTTTTTTTTTTGGTCTGTTTCTCATTGGTATGTGTAACTTGAAGGGGAGATTGCGGACCTGCCTTGGGAAAGTTTTGTTCAAATATTTTGTTATAATATTAGATATTTACTACCATAAGCTACAGTTACAGTGCAAGCTGGGTCATCCCGCTTTGGGAAGAACCACTCTGGTGGAAGGCTTCGGACTGAATCTGAACCTTTCAAATCAGAGATATGCGAATTGCCTGTTACCCCTGTGATCTCCATGAAGTGTAGAGAGAAAGGCATATTCCATATCCTGGACTTTCAAGATTCTTGTTACTGAGTCTTCTTTTTTTGCAAGTTATTATTTCATGCATGTTTGTAATCAAAATGTAGTTTGTCCTGCATATGATCGTGTTAGTAAGTTTATTATTTTTGAGATGAAATTGCCTTAGGATAACATTCTGGTAAGGTTTTAAAAATGTTTAATGTGTGCCTATATGAGTCTGTGTGTATATTTACATGTATGTGTGTATGTGTGCACATGTGTATATGTGCTTGCTTACAGTTGCCATAACAAAAGTTTGGAGGTCAGAAGACAACTTGGAAGAGTTTATTCTCTCCTCCCTACCATGTGGGTTCAGGGCATCACATACAGGTCATACAACAGCAAATGCCCTGACTTGCTGAGGCATTTCTCTGTCCCTGGGTCATTCTCTTAGTAGATTTATTTTTGGCTTGTTTTAGAGGGAAGTTTTAGATGGGAGATACCGTTATGTCTAAACCTGGTACATGGGCTTCAGAGACAAAACTGGCGAGAGAACTGAGTTAAGGGATTCACTGATTGCTTCAGGACTAAGATAATAAACCAGGCATTTCCTTGTGTGCAGTTACCAGTTCATTGACACTACATTGATTATCAATTTAATGATATCGATTTTTAATTTTTTAAGTGTTTTTTTTCCCTGTCATTGTTAGTTTTATAACTAGGACTGAGGGGCAAGAAGAGGGGTGGCTGTAAAATAGATTCTAGCTGAGAAACTTCTATTTAAACTAAAGTTGGCTAGAGAAGAAAGGAAATACTGCCTTGACATGCCTGAGGCTTTCAGTCAGTTTATGGAGGCATATGTGGAAACCTGCACTTCCATCCATCAGCCTAGCACACTGTATCTCACCCAGATGTTTCTCCACGTGTCTGAGACCATGCATTCCCTCTCTCCCTGTGACCACTCGCTTTCTGCCACTGCAGGTGGCTTTGTATTTTCCAGAGTTTTGAAAAAAAACAAAAACAAAAAACGCCGTTTAGTCTCTGTTTTATCTTTTTTATTTTGTTACTATAGTAGTTCTCTCCCCCTCCCCCCCCCCCCCGCACCCTCTGAATAGGATTCCATTCATTGCCCATCCAGATAAGTATTTACCTTTTTCTTGGGTTTTGACATGGACATGAGTGACTTGAGTGACTTATGGGATCATATTCATGGTGCCATATTTTCTCCTGTTCTGAACCCTGGCTTTTCTTTTAATTAGTTCTTTTATAAACTCATGTAGTTTAATACAGAAAGGAACATGGAAGTGGGCCAATGCTAAGAAGGGTAATTCCCAGCTGCCACCTCACACCACTGGTAGTTCAGTGTGTTAAAGGGAATTCTCTTCCTTTCCTTTCTTCATCCTCTCTCCACCATCTTGGTTTACATCTTTAGACTTGGTTGTTGTGCTCACACCCTGGGCTCTCCCCTCTCCACACTGCCTCACTGCAGGGGCTTGCCTCTCCTCTCTCACACACTCCATGGGCCTCACCTCTAACAGATCCAGATACTCTGCCTCTATTTCCAGTCATTTGGCTGCAAGAACTTACTTTCTCAAACACAGTTCTAAAAACTGGAGAGATGAGCCAGGTATGATGGTGCACACTTTGATTTCCGAACTTAAAAGGCAGAGATAGGAGGATCTCTGTGAGTTTGAGGCCAGCCTGGTCTACAAAGAGAGTCCCAGGATATCTGGGCTACCCAGGGAGACCCTATCTTAAAAACCAAAAACAATAACAAAAAAGATTGAAGAAATGGTTCAATAATTAAGAGCATAGCATGTACTGTTTTAGGGGAAGACCTGGATTTCTAGTACACAAGAACACACACACAAACACACAAATTCTCCTCCCCATCAATGACCTCTTTCTGGTTTTCTGGATTCTATGGTCACTCCAAATTAAGCACACGGATTTAAGATTTGTCACTAAGATCCATAAGATCAAGCAAGTTAACGTTCCAGTCTGGAGGGGAAGAGGTTCATGAATTCCTACCTTTAACTGAGGTACTATGGACGGTTGGTGGTTTCTGAGAAAGGGTGTGGTTCCTAATAAGTGTACTATGCTTCAGTATGTCACCCCATATCCAGGAATGTGTAGTAGCACTACTGGTCTTGATGAATTCTTTAAATAATAATAAGACAAAGTTGTAGGTGGGGGTGAATCTGGAAGTTGTTAGTGGGAGAAGTTGGGTGAATATGATCAAAATACAGTTATGTGAAATTATCAAAGAATTAATAAAAGTATTTAAAATAAATCTTTAAAAGACAACACAGTTCTAAATCATGTTTCCTGTTCTTCTCAAAAGCTCAGTGGCTCCCCATCTTTAGGTTCCTTAGATAGCTTTGAAAGTTCTTTTCCTGGCTTAGCTCATCTTTGTTAGGTGTGTAATATATATATATATATATACATATATATATATATATGTATATATGTGTGTGTGTGTGTGTGTGTGTGTGTGTGTGTGTGTGTGTGTGCGTGCGTGCCCGTGTACTCATTGAGACCAGTGGTGGATGTTTGCTGTCCTCACCTATCAGAAAGGGTCTCTCACTGAACCTGGAGGTAGGCTGACAGTCAAGAAACTCCAGTAATTCTCCTGTTTATTCCTTATGGTGCTGAGATTCTGTGGTGGGTTGAAAAGAAATGGCCCATATAGCCTAGTGTGTTTGAATTCTTGGCCCATAGAGAGGGGCACTGTTAGGAGGTGTGGCCTTGTTGGAGGAAATATGTCAGTGTGAGGTGGGCTTTGAGTTCCTTTATGCTCAAGCTACACCCAGTGTAGCCCAGTTTCCTTCTGCTGCCTTCAGATCCAGATGTAGAACCCTCAGTTCCTTCTCCAGCACCATGTCTGCCTGTACTCTGACATGCTTCCTGCCATAATGATAAAGAATAAAAGTGCAATAAAGCCTAGCATACATGTGCGGCTGATCTATGATTTTTATTCTGCCCATATTGGGTTATAATCTAATTTAGCAATATATAGGTGTGCCCGTCGGCTGCAGGGTGAGCGGTGACAATGGGATCCTTAGGAGCATAGCTGCAGTTCTGGTACAGAAATTAGACTACATGTTGTGAGTACTTAGTCGTGGGTTCAGCCGCTCCCTCTGTCTTCTCTCACATGCTTTCTCTGACATGGTTTCTGTTGTTCCCATGGTGACTGAGGCTAGTAGAGCATCAGGCCACAGTATACCTGATACCATAAAGAAGGAAGGGTGTGTTTGGTTTATAGTTTGAAGGTGTAGTCCGTCATAAACAGGAAGTCACTGTAGCACACACTTGGGGCAGCTGGGCTCATTGCACACAGGGCCAAGGATCAGAGATCAGTGAATGTTCATCTGACTTCCTCCGATTTGTTCAGTCCTAGACCCCAGTTCATGGCATGGGGCCACCCACATTTACAGTAGACAGTTACTCAGAGGCATGCCCAGAGGCTAGTCCAATATAGTCAGTCACAGCCATGACAGAGACTTGTCCCCTATATGATTCTAGTTCCTGTTGTGTTTTGTATATGAAATGTCCCCTACAGGCTCATAGCTTTAAACACTTGATGCCCTGCTGGTGATGCTGTCTGGGGTGGTCAGAGAACCTTTAGGAAATGGAGCCCTGCTAGAGGAAGTACATCATTTGAGGTGGGATCCTGAGGGTTTATGGCATGACCCTGTTTGCTGTTCTCTCTCTGCTTCCTGTGTGCAAATGAAGTATGATCAACCAGCTCCCTGCTCCTGCCTCCATGCCTTCCTTCCTGTTGCCATGGCATCCTGTCTGATGGACTCTGTCCCTCTGGAACTGTGACCTTTATCCCCCTATGTTGTTTTTTGTCAGGGTGCTTTATCACAGCAACAGACTGAATCTAAGACTGACCCGCATCAAGCTGACAACTGAGATTAGCCATCACCCCATATCACCCCATCACTGTTTCGTTTTCTGCTGTGTGTAGTTTTTTTTTCTGTGCCTAAAATTATCCTACTGTTATACCTGTTAGTGTCACATAACTATTTGGTGACCACTTTGGTAAAATGCATTGTACTTTTTTCAAGAGGAGGAGGAGGATGTGATTACTTGGGGGTGGTGCAAATGTCTGTTTTCCTTAAATGAGGAAGTGTGATGGTCAGGCTACTGTGTGGCTCTTGCAGTGGTTGAGGAAATTGTCATGCTGTTTCCAATGAAACAAAAAAAATAATTCTGGCATTAATGCAAATGAAGACCTAAGAGAGTGATATAACTTTCAGAAAGGGAAAGTAAAAGGTTTCCTATGAACCTAAGGATTTTAGAACACATTTAAGAGTTGAGAGCTACTAACATTATCTTGCTACTAATATGTCCTTTTCCTTTGACATATTATGGTACAACTGTAAGTAAATGTGCTGATTTCCACATTGGCAACTCTTCCCCTGGGCAGGATGCTGCTCCCGGAGACATTATCACCGAGGGTCTTGGAAACCAATCAAAGCACCTTCAGACCTGTAAGCAGCTTGTAAACCTGAGGCTGTTTCTGATTAGAAAAAAAGGAAAATAAACAGCGGTGACTTTCACGGAAAACATTACACAGTGAGAACTTCCTGGCTTGTACCATGGAGTCTCAGAGGTGTTAAAAGTACACTACTGCTGACTCTTGAGATCCATGTGCTACAAAAATGTGAATTGAAACAGCTAGACTTCATTCCTTTTCTAAAAGAATTTTTTTAAAATTTGACTTAAGCTTTGACTTACAGAAAGATGCAAAGGTGCTGCTGTGCTCTGACATAAACATCCTGCACAGTTGTTAGTCGCTCACCAGGAGAAGTTAACGGTGCTCTGAGCTGACTCCACACTTGGTTTGGATGTTACCACTCGTCTATTACGGTCTGTTTTGGTTCCAGGATTCCACCCGGCATATCATGTTGCCACCCGTCATCAGTTCGTCTTAATCTCCTGTGGTTTGTGACAGTTTCTTAGCCCATGCCTGGTCTCCTAGCATCCATCTCTGTGTAAAGACGGTGTCTGCCCTGTACCCTGTTCTGTGCCCACCAATTGTGAAGTCCTCCTTTTCTTTTGCTCCCCAACCCTCTCCTGCCATTTATCCTTTATGCCTCTGTCTTGTACCTACCACATGCATCATCCTGGGTTCTCTCTCAGCTTCTCTTCCTCACAAAGCAAAGATACTTATTTTTTAACCTTGATTTTGTTTTGTTTATCACAGCATTGTGTGTATTTGCAAGTATGTGTCTGCAACTACATATGGGCAATAATAGGATATTGTATTTTGGGGACTCATTTTTATGGTATTCAGAAATCAGTGTTTGACAAAAATTTAAGTTAGAGAACCAGAGTTGCTAATAAATACTTAAGAAAGCAGAGAAGACTTTTCTATTTGGTTGAATGATTAGAACACAGATTACATGGCCGCTCTCAACCTGTGGCTTATGACCCTATCACAGGGGTCACTGAAAAAACCATTGAAAATCACAAATATTTACATTATAATTCATAACAGTAGCAACATTACAGTTATGAAGTAACAATGGAAATAATTTTATGGCTGAGGCGAGGACTCACAGCATGAGGAACTGTATTAAAGGGCCCCGGTACTAGAAGGTTGAGAACCCCTTTCTCATGGAGCTTTACAAGGAAACAATTGTCACTTTACAGAATGACAGCTCAGAAGGCAGACTATAACTCCAAACAGGATGGAGTGTGATCAGTTATTGCCCAGTATGGATGTTTTTGCGCTTTAATGCTGTTTCAATAGTTTTAATGGCCATAATTTGGGTTTTTAATAGTCAGCTTCCCTTCTGTGCTCTTCTATGGCCGCAGGATGAGTTATGTAAAGTGTTGGCTTTACTTTTCTTACTATTACTGCTAATGAGGAGCTGTGCAGAAATTATAGGTTACAGCTAGGCTCATTATGAACTATGATTATAGATGGTTTGATTCAGCCATGGTTGCAGTTATGAAAAAAGCAGCAGTTACTGCTGCTTTTTCTGAAAATTGTTATCTGGACAAAGTACATGATGCTTAGCCTCATTGTAGCCCGAAGCCGTCCTAAGTACTCACTGTGCAAATAGGCCGTTTTCCACACACCTGGCTACTATGCAGGTGATCACACTTCTAGTCGCTAATGTGAATTCTGAGATATCCAAAGTGAGCTATAACTACACAGGGGATGGATTTGTGATTTGTGGTATGAGAGAGAGGGGGAGAGAGAGAGAGAGAATTTGGACGTTTGTGAATGTGGGTGTGCACGGATTTGCACAGGGGAGGCTAGAGGTTAATGATGGTATTGTCCTTTATTGTATTCTACCTTATTTTGTGAGTCAGTGTCTTTCACCGAGCCTGGAGCTTACCCTTTGACTTAGATATGTGCTACCATGTTGTCGTGTGAGGCATTTTTCTGAGAAGACACACATGTACATCTCTACTCACCCCAGAAGGGGAACCCATGGTAGACTGGACAGCAGCATGTGACTTGGTGAATCAGTGAGGTTTTGTTGGGGTCACTAACAGGACTTAGGAAGGGGTTGATTACAAGGGGCAGGGACAACTCAAAAGCAAGTATGTCACCCCAGCACTCGTGAAGCTTCAAAGCCTTAGAACCCTCTGTACAGCTTGTGGGTGGTTCCACATGCCCAAGTGTCTGCTCTCTGCAGCTGCTGCTGAGGGTCCCTCCCCAGCAGCTCCTGCCTTTTCTGTAAATCTGGGCCTTCTAGAGTTTTCAGGTTTTTACTTCCCCAGACATGTGGCATTTTCTTTATCTCCGGTGAGATAGAAATCTTGTGAGCCTCCCCTTCCCTCCTAGAGGGAACATATCAGTTCAGAGGTCACTGCTCTATAGCTTACTCCCTCAGCCTGGCTTTCCTGCCTGTGCTCGGGATCTGAACCCACTTCTTCATGGTTCTGTGGCAAGTACTCTCCCACCTCTGAATGCAGCAAGCATCTTCCCAGACTCTGAAGCAGTGTTGGGGTTGTGGTTTTGCTTTATTTTTGTCTTTCAAGACAGCCTCACTCTGTAGCCTGGAACTCACTGTGTAGCCCAGGTTGGCCTTGAATTAATTCATGGCAGTCCCCCTGCCTTAGTCTCCTAAGTGCTAGAATTATAGGTTTGAGCCTGAATTAGTTTTACTTTTTAAAATACCTTATACATTATTTAAAAAGTTCTCCACCCCTCCCCCCTTCATTGTTTTCTTTGGTATCACTCTGCCCTTTTGCTTCCCTCTCCCCAGTCTTTAGAACTCCACACCCCACCACCCACATTCATCTCTGCTGTCAAGGCTGCTGCCCCTCCTACACAGGAAGGTGAAGCTGTCTTTCTCACCTTGGATGACCATTCAGGTGGCCTTTTCTCTCTTCCACAGTGATCTGGAGCCTGAGTGGCTGGACAGTGTGCAGAAGAATGGAGAACTCTTCTACCTGGAGCTGAGTGAGGATGAGGAAGAGAGCCTCCTTCCAGAGTCCCAGACTGGGAACCCTGTGAACCACGTCAGGTTCAGCGAGAAGGAGGTCATCATTGAAGAGGACGATTCCAAAGAAAGAAAGAAGTGTGAGCCCAAGCTCAGGCGCTTCACCAAGATCTTGAAAAGCAAGAGCCTTTTACCTAAGCGTCACCACAAGAAGAACAGCAATAACAATGGGCCTGTGTCCATTCTGAAGCATCAGTCCACCCAGAAGACCGGAGTCACCGTGCAGCAGCGGTTCAAGGATGTGACCATCTATATCAACCCCAAAAAGCTAACGGCCATCAAAGCCAGGGAACAGGTCAGACTCCTGGAAGTGCTGGTGGGAATCATCCACCAGACCAAGTGGAGCTGGAGAAGGAGCGGGAAGCAGGCAGATGGAGAGAGGCTCGTGGTGCATGGCCTGTTGCCAGGAGGCTCTGCTATGAAGAGTGGTCAGGTACTGGTTGGTAAGTGCTGCAGCCAGCTCTAGTCCTTGTTTACAGAGATACCTGGTTAAGAGTGGAGCCTGTGAGCCATGGGATAGAAGACAGAATTTTCAGTCTCCAAGTAAAGTTAGTACTATGGTGTCCCACATGCCCTGGTTTTAAAAGAACTGCTTCCAGGTACCAAAGACACATGCCGCTGGTTCAGACTGGCAAGCAATCTAGCCAGTCTTCAAGTTTTGAATAATATAATTTTATTTCATCTTGGTTATGTTTGCTACACGAAGAAAGTAAGTTGATTATACAGTGGTCATTTAGGCTGTAACAGCTGTATCCAATAACATGATACAAAATATGTAATTTATGAATAAAAATACTTTTAAATTGTATGTTTGCACTTGAGGACACCAAGTTCTTGGAGCGGCTGTAGACTGTTTTAGTTGACCCTCTCAAGGACAGTGCTTTTATACATAAGTTCCTTTGTAAAGGCACTTGTCTAAGTTATCCCACCAGTTTTGAGCAGAAAAAAAATACAAGTTATTTTGAACATAGCAAGTATTTTTGCAGTGCTGATTTTAAGCTATGTGATATAATGTATGAGCTAGTTAGCAACTTTATTCTATTTTATAAAGATAAGATATAATCAAATGTGAAAATATATTCTTTCTTGCAGTTATTTATTTATCTGTGTCTGAGTTCATGCTCCTGGACATGTGTGGAGGTCAGGGGACAACCTATTAGAGTGGCTTCTAGAACCTCAGTCAGGGGACAACCTATTGGAGTGGCTTCTAGAACCTCAACCCACCAAGCTTGTTGCCAAATGCCTTTACCTACTGAGAATCTCTCTGGCTCTGAAAACAAATTCTTAACAAAACTTCAAACTTTAATCATCCTAAAAGGTGCCAGTCTTCTCAGTGGACCCGGCTTAAGCAGGAATTTTAAAAACATTTTAAAATGTGTCTGACCTGAAGTCCAGATTTCATCATTTGTTTATTGATACAGAACACATCTGAGCACCTGCTAAGCGCCAGGCAAGCAAATGACAATATAACAACCTATGTAAGGGAGTTCACGTAATACATCAGAAATAGGCAATGTCACAGTGTGACAGACAGTCTGAAGGGTATCTGTCAGAGCATGGGCTCCAAAATGCATCTCCACATTGTACAGTGAGGTGTGGTCTAGCCAACGAAGCAAGCATCCGATCCAGTGGGAGACCCTGTCTCAGGGCAGGAAGGCAGAGGATGAACTCCTTGTTCTGGCCTCTGCATATACATAGGAACAACACCCCCCAACACACACACATGCTCATACACACACACACACACACACACACGTGAGCGCACGCACACATGCTCACATTCACATGGGGAAAAAAAAGCCACATAAGAAAGGTAGAATACTGAATTCTGGGGAAAGAATTTACCTTCCAATGTTTCCTTTGTCTGCACTGGTGTTCATTCTCACTGATGCAGTTCCAGGAGCTTTTAACTTATGAAAGCCTCCTCTCTTGAGGAAGCCAGCAAACTTACTGACTGCTTGTAGAGTGCATGACAGTATATAAAGACACAATAGTATGTAACGACACAATAGTGCCATCCCATCATCATTGCTGCTTGTGCCAGACGTGTGGTCTGGATGCAAGTGCATGTGGAATGGCTTTCCAGACACTCAAGGGAGAGCTGAAGATGGGAACATTTAATGCGGAATGTTCGTGTTGGTATATGCAGAATAGAGGAGCGTCAGGAAGAGCAGCCCCATGCAGAGACAGTATGTGAACTCCAAGCATTGTGCCCTAAAATAAGCTGCTATTCATGATTCAGAACCTTCAGATCGCTTGTGATCATGAGAGAGGGCCAGCTGCCAAGCTATGGTACATGATCTCTCCATGTAGAAAGCATACATGCCAGAGATTCTTTTTAGCTCTGGGGGCGTTTTGGTTTTTTTTAACTTTAGATTTTTTTCCTCTACTATTTTAAACTGTCAACAGTCTTTTGTATGATTTATTGGGTTCGGTTTCGTGGTGTGTGTGTGTGTGTGTGTGTGTGTGTGTGTGTGTTCCCCCTATACACACTTATCCATCATCTCTAATAATGGAGGTATGAAATTATATAAAACCTCTTACAAAGTCTCAATTCATTTTGTTTTTTTACCAATTTTCAGATTAGACTCCAAGTGAATGAACTGTTACTAAGTTAGCTTCGCATGCAAACTACGGAGTTCCTCACATATGTACCCAAGTGCTGGCCTTGATCTCCTGACTCTCCTGTCTCCACATCCCAAAAGCTAGGATTACAGACATGTGCCATAAAACCTGACTCAAATTTTCCTTAACAAATAAAAAGCTATCTTTTTCCTATGCTTGCTGCATTTGATGACTTGAGATTTCTCAAGATCTCAGCTCTGTCAGTAACAGATTGTTGGTCTCAGTATTTCAGTACAACCACACTTAGGACACTGCACAGCCACCGACTATAGCAATATGCCTGTGAACATCTCTCTTTGTGAGTGTGGATTGTCTGCTCACAGCTGTTAGAACTGTGCCTGCTGTTAATAGGACAGTCAGACCACTGATGTAAATCCTTTTACAACAACAGAGCCCAGCCTGCATTTTCTGTGCTTGGACCTTGGAGACTTGATGCTCTTGGGGGTGGTGCCAGTTTCTGGTGCTCCCATACCTTTCTCTTTCTGAGTATTTCCTTAAAGTTTGGCTGTCAGCTGAAAGCAGTACCCAGCTGGCATCTTCATCCCAAACAAACAGACTTTACTCTCTTACGTACGTGGTGGAAGCTGCCTAGTAGTTTGCGGGGCTTCTTTCTTTAGTGTTACTCATTTTTGGTCATCATAACTGGATATTTTTCTGGAGACTAAACTTGAATCTATTGGGCCGTAGCTACTTGTAGTCAGGTTCTCTAGAGTCACAGAACTTATGAAATGAATTTCTGTATATAGTATATAAAAGGGGAATTTATTGGGATGACTTACAGGCTGCCGTCCAGCTAATCCAACAATGGCTGCGGATGGAAAGTCCAAGAATCTAGTAGTTGCTGAGCCCCACACGGCTGGGTGTCTCATGCTGGAATCCTGTAGAAGCAGGCTTCAGTGCTAGTGCTGGCAAGGTGAGGGCAAGCAGTCAGAGAGAAAAGCTTCTGTCATCCATGTCCTTATTCAGACTTCCAGAAGAAGGTGTGGCCCAGATTGAAAGTGTGTCTTTTCCCCTCAAGATCTGGATTAACAATATGTGTCTTCAAAAGGCCATTCTATCTTTTGTCAGACTAGCTGCTTCAGGTTAGTGCAGATCATGGTAACACCAGCAGATTCATGATCATGGGCCCACTATCGTACTTCTTTGTCTGTGAAATGAGTTCCTTGGTCAGAAGCAATACTGCATGGAATATCATGATGGTGGATAAAATGTGCTGTATCCACAGATGGTGGTTTTAGCCGAAGCAGGAAAGGCAAATCCATAATCAGAATACATATCTATTCCAGTAAGGATGAAGAGTTGTTGTTTCCATGGAGGAAGTGACCCAATGTATTCAACCTGCCACCACGTCACTGGCTGATCACCCTGGGAAATGGTACCATATCTGGGTCTCAGTGTTGGTCTCTGCTCTTGGCAGATCTGACACTCAGCAGCAGCTGTAGCCGGGTCAGCCTTGGTGACTGGAAGTCCATGCTGTTGAGCCCATGCTTAACCCCATCTCTGCCACCATGGCCACTGTGTTCATGTGCCCTTTGAGCAATGACAGCGATGGCTGGGGAAAGAAGCTTACTATTCACAGAATGGGTCATCTCATCCACTTGACTATCGATGTCACTGTTTTGATGAGCATTTGCATGGGACACAAGTATCTTCATATTCTTCATCCACTTGGAGAGCTGTATCCACCCTCCTTTCACCAATTTTCCAATTGTTATCTTTCCAAGTCTCTGACCACCCAGCCAATCATTTGGCTACAGCCCAGGAATCAGTGAAAAGTCGCACATCTGGCCATTTCTCCTTCCAAGCAAACTGCAATACTATGTGTACGGTCTGAAGTTTTGCCCACTACGAAAATTTCCCTTTGCCATTATGTTTGAGGATTGTTTCAGAAAGGGGTTGTAATGCTGCAACTGTTCTTCTGCCTGCATAGCATATAAAAATATCAATAAACCAGGTCCTAATCTTCTCTTCCTCAGTCAACCAATCATAAGACACACCCCATCAGGCTATAGGTACACACTTGGCAGCAGGTGGCACTGTAATTGTAACAGGAGTGGAAACCATACACATTTGGGGAACTTCTTCATGTAACTTGCCTGTGCCTTCAGGACCTGCTCCTGATAGAGTAGACACCACTTCCCTCTGAAACTCCATAAGCCAAGCCTTCATCTTCTGCGCTGCTCTCAACATTCATCTTCCAAACTCCTAAAGGACATCCCGCTGAGATCACAGCACTCAATGGTTCTTCTAGCCCAAAGTTCCAAAGTTCTTCCAGGATCCTTCTAAAACCATGGTCAGGTCTGTCACAGCAATACCCCATGATACTAGTGCCAACTTGTTCTAGTTAGGGGTTTTGTTTGCTTTGACGAAACACCATGACTAAAAGCAAATTGGAGAAGAAAGAGTTTATTCAGCTTACACTTCCACACTGTCATCCATCACTGAAGGAAGTCAAACAAGACTGGAACCTGGAAGCAGGAACTGATACGGAAGCCATGGAGGGATGCTGTTTACTGTTGTGCTTCACCATGGTTTGTTCATCTGCTCTCTCTTATAGAATCCAGGACCAGCAGCCCAGGAAGGCTCTACCCACCACGGGCTGAGCCCTCCCCCACTGATCACTGAGCTGGATCATACAGGGCATTTACTCAACTGAGGCCTTCCTGGATGCTGTCTCTAGCTTGTTTCAAGTTGACACAAAAGCACCTCATACAAAGGGGATGGAGCAGGAGGAGTATGTAGCACTGATGCTGTGCTCACGGACGTGTAGGTGTTGGAGAACTCACCCAGGTAGTGGTCAGTCATCTCTAGCTTGATTTCCACCTGGACGAAGGCCTTACTGTTGTACACACCCCCCATACTGCCTACCATCCTGAGCGGGATGAGCAGGTCCTTCCAGCGGGTCTTCGACACTCTGGGCTCCTTCATTGGTGGTGCCTCCTTGAACTTTCTCAAGTGTTTGAGTAGTGAGTGCTGCTTCCAGTACAAGGTATGATTCAGTGCATGCTGTTCAACTGTTCCAGCTGCTCATAGGACGTGTTTTCTCTTCTGTTTCACTTCCACCGTCTTTTTTTTTTTAAGGTTAAGAATGGAGAAGGAACTCATACATTATCTAGCTAGCTAGCTATAAATAATGTTTATTTGCTTTTTGAGAAAATATTTCACTATATAGTCTACATGCTAGTCTCAAGCTTTTGATTCTCTTGCCTCTGCCTTCCAAATGTTGGGATTTTATGCACCATCAATCCCAATTCATATATTACTTCTCCGGATTACCCATCTGCAGACTATTTCTGATAAAGAGTAAAGATTTTAATTCTATTCTATGTTGTATAGTTTCTTACATCCTCAACTACAGATTTATTTTTTATTACACATGTAGTTTTTTACATTTTCCTTTAAAATGTTTGAAGATGTGTGCTCACTTTTCAGAAATATTTTTGAGGTATGACATCCATTCATAAGTGTACATTGGTCATTTTGATATGTGTGTTGTCCTGTTTAACAGCCTCCTTTGGTCGGAAATCAACCATTTTCTGTACCCAGAAGGCTCTGCTGCATTCCCAAGATCAGGCAGCAGGCAGCCTTGAGCCTTCTTCAAACAGAATTACTTTAGCTTATTATTCAACTTTGTGTGAATGGGAGTAAATGTCCGTGTGTGTGTGTGTGTGTGTGTGTGTGTGTGTGTGTGTGTGTTTATTCTCCCCTGTCTCATATATAATATATAATATGTAATATATATATATATATGTATACATATATATATGTATATATATAATATATTATATCTTTTCTTTATCTTAAACTATGAGAAATATTCCTATTGGGCTAGGGAGGGGATTTAGCGACTAAAGCTCCTGCTGCATGAGATCCCGTGTTCAGATCCCCAGCACCCACATAAACCCAGATCCAACAGTATGTATAGGCAGACTTTGTGCTCGTATGCAAGGAGGGGGCAGGGTGAGATAGGAATCCCTGGAGCCTCATGGGCCAGTGCTGAACAAGAGGCCCTGTCTCAAGCAAAGCAGAAGGTTAGGACCAATACCCAAATGTTGTCTTGTGACCTTCATGTGTATACTGTGGCTTGTGTACTGCCAACCCCCCCCACACACACACACACACAAAAGTGTCGTTTTTTTAAAGGAGAGAAAACAGAAGTTCCATGTGGCTGCCATGTAGACTTGCTTGTATTGTTTGTTCTTTGTATTTAGTTCTGGAGTTTTCCTGAGACTATTCTCACTGTGTAACTCAGGGTAACCTAGAATTCATTCTATAGCACAGGCTGATCTCAAACCCAATCCTCCTGCCTCAGCCCTCAAGTGCTGTGATTACAGGCATATCCACCACGCTTGGCTAATAGTATATCTTATATAGACACTTTTTTCATTCCATTGTTGTTGAATTGTTTTTATAAATGAAGTACTTGAAATGTTTTTTTTTTTTTAAAGATGGTTTGGATTTTTATGAACACCTAGTTTATTGTTCTCTATGCATTTCTGTTCCTTTTCGGAATATGTTTTTATTTCCCCATTTGTATTCCTTGTGCCTTCCTGACTTCCTCATGGACAGTGTCTGCCACATTCTCTGCCAGCATGCTCCCTTTTCACGCTCTTCTCCTCTCAGAAAGAGGCTGGAACCCAGTGTTTGTTGGAAGGACAGAATTTCAGAGCTTCCTCTCTAGGAAGCCGCTGGGCAGTTATTTCCTTCTGCAGAGGTGAACAGAGGCATTAACAGCAACTACTTGGGGGCAAATTGCTCATCACCAGTGGACCTGGATCTGTGCATTCTGATTCCCACTCGAGACTCTCTGACCTGCTGCGTTGGTTACGTCAGTAGACGGAGACAGCACCGAAGGGTTTATTCCACATTGATGGAAAAAAAAAAAAAAAAAAAGAGGAAAAGAAATTATTTATTTACTCAATTCAAAATATAATTTAGATACAAGTATCACTGCAGCAGTGTATTATTTAAACCAATCAATTCATTTTTGAACATTTATCTTAAAAACCATCCAGAACAGATAGGCAAATTAGAGCTGGCAGGCCACATCAGCTTACTACCTGTGTCTATATAGCCTGTCTAAAAGGGTTAAATAATTTATAGCATAGGAATAGTATTTAGAACCCAAGTAAAATATTATTGTACACAGCCTTCATCTGTTTATCTGTTGTCTGGCTGAGTTCAAGATGGATCAGGTGGCGAGAGCTGAGCATTGAACACAGAGCATTTATCCACCAAAGCATGGACTGTTTCTGTGTGGCCCTTAACAGAAAGTTTGCTAAGCACAGATCAGAATGGGGGGAAAAGCAGGGAGTGGTTGGGGACATGAGCACCTGAGTTCAAATATCCAGTATCCGTGTGTGTGTGTGTGTGTGTGTGTGTGTGTGTGTGTGTGTCTGTCTGTCTGTCTGTCTGTCTGTCTGTCTGTCTGTTTATCCAGAGGTGGTCCCACATATGCTTTTAACCCCATTGGTATGGGACAGAGACAGGAGGACATAAGGGTTTGCTGGTTCCAAGTTGAGCTGTCACAAGGGAGTATAGCAGAGAGATCGAGCGGGACATCTGATTCCTTCCTCTGTCCTCTTGTTCACATGGGTACACAGACCAACATACATGTGTGCATATAACACACACAGAAATGGAGGAAGAAAAACTATGAGGATGAAAATGTTTATCGGGACATTTACAAGTCAGTGTCTTAAATATTTAAAGCATAAAAATGTCGAACAAGCTATGGCTATTTACACTATAAATTATATCATTTAACCAATAAAATTACAATTCCATAAACTATGTACCAGCACAAACATTTCTTCTACCTGAGAGGCTTAAAGTAATAAAACTGGTTTATTCTTCACTTGCTATGTTACTATGTGAACATAGTAAACACTAGACTTAGTGTTCAGTAGCTGGAGTGCTGAGCCGGTTCTGAGCGTTTCTGCAGTACTCTTCTAACCTCCTGCGGAGCAAAGTTGTGCACTGGTAGGCCACAGATTTCATGCAAGCATCTTCTCAACTTTCCACAGTAGAGGCTTTCTTTTTAACATTTTGTATTTCATAGAGACAGTGTGTGTGTCCTTGTCACTGTACAGTAAGTAGACTTGAGCTATGCTCAAAACAGACATTTTGTCTTGACATTGAAGCTGTTCACTGTACAGATATTCTAGAAGAGACAGCAGAATGTGGGCCCAGTGCCTTGATTCGTAAGACATGCAGAAACCCGAGCAACCTGTGGAGAAGCGTGTGCCATGTTGTGTTTACTCACATGCATGCTTATTGCTCCCCTCGGAGAGTAGAGAGTTAGTCTTCCTTAAACTTTCCTTGATTCTCTACTGCAGTGGTTTACAGCAAGGCTTGACTTATAGTTTAGTTACAAGAAAGTACCCTAGATATATTCATGTTAACACAGATCACCAGGGTTTTTGACAGTACTTTTTAATTATGTTCTTGTAAACCGAAGGTCCCAAGAAAAAAGCTTGACCCTAGGCTGAAGAGTCTACAAGGCCCAAGGCCGAGTGACAGGTTAGAATTTCATGACTGAGTAGATTTGGGGTGTTGCAGATGCAGCCTGTCTTAGGGTTTTATTGCTGTGAAGAGACACCATGACCAAGGCAACTTTTATAAAGGAAAACATTTAATTGGCCTGATTTACAGTTTCAGAGGTTCAGTCCATTTTCATCATAGTAGGAAGCATGGCATTATCCAGGCAGACTTGGTGCTGGAAAAGGAGCTGAGAGGTCTACATCTTGATCCATGGCAGCCAGCAGGAGGGTCTCTTCCACACTGGGTGGACCCCCACAGTGACACACTTCCTCCAACAAGGCCACACCTATTCCAACAAGGACACACCTCTTAGTGGTGTCACTCCCTGTGGGCCAAGCATCAAACACATTAGTCTATGGGTGTCATTCCTATTCAAACCACTACACAGACTCAAGTTATCTTAGTCTGTTGTTAGCCCTGGTCATCGCCCATGAAGTGTTTGTCTTTTAGGTTCACATAACTTCCCACTCACAGCCTTTTAACAGTCGGGTAAGACTTTTAAAGTATATTCTTAGCAAAGCATGAGCTTCCACCAACCCCACAGTTCAGAGTATTCCCAGAAAACATCTAATACTTATGGAAGCTTCCCATGGTGTGCTAGCCTACCTACCTGGGATCCTCACCAGTAAATTTGGTCACTGCTGACTTACAAATTCCTTTTACTCTGAGTCATGTAACCACTTCCATAGAAGAACATGTTTGGGGCTCCCAGAATCTCTTTTTTCCTGTGCTATGATCACTCATTTAACTCAAGGATAAATTGACTCTTAATTTCTTTTGGGTAAGAGCCATATTTTGAGTCAATAGTTTGAAAGTAATTTCATCTTAATAGTGATCTTGGTTTTGAAATGGGATAAGTACAAGCATTTGGAGAACAGTCATGGGAAAGATTTTGCTTGACATGAGCGGGCCACATTGACACTGTCAGAGCTGTGTGTGGACATCAGGGAGTGACGGCAGCAAACATCACAGAGCATTGAGATGTACCACGTGGGCTTAATTAACATTTCAGCTGGATTTTTTTTTTTTAATTATGGGTCTGAGTAAGTTTAATACTTAACAAAATTTCCATTTGTCCTTTTGGTTCACATATCTCACCCAGTTATACCAAGACTAAAAATATTCATATTCATGGGTTGCTGTGAATTCTGGTGCAGTGTTGGGCAGCACAAGAGATGAGTTGGGAGATTGACTATGTCACTAATGTGCGGTATAACCTTGGATAAGTCCCCGAATGCACCACATTTTCCATTATGCCCTTGAGGAAGTCTGGATAGCTATTTTCTCATGTTGCAGTCCTGGAGCTTTTTGGTTTGGAATATTCACACAGTCGTCTTTTGTTTTTCTGTTTTTAGGCGATGTCCTTGTTGCTGTGAATGATGTAGATGTGACTTCTGAAAACATAGAAAGAGTTCTGTCCTGCATCCCTGGGCCAATGCAGGTGTGGACGCCCTTCCCATGCTGTGTACAGTGTTGCGTAAAGTGCATGCGTCTGTGCTGTTTCCCTTGTGAGATGCTGGCGTTTCCCTTCCGTGTCATGGGCAGTAATAGAAGTAAACACAATCGCCTCAGAGCACTGCGTTTGCCAGTGACAGCCCAGCTCTGAGAAGATTATCTTAAAAGCTGTGGGCCAGGTTTGATGGTGCAAGCCTTTAATCCCAGCTCTGCCAAGGCAAAGGCAGGTATATGAGTGAATTAGAGGCCAGCCTAATCTACATAGCAAGTTCTGGGATAGCCAGGACTATGTAGAAACCCTGTATCAAAAAAAAAAAAAAAGTAAATAAATAAATAAGTTGTAAGCTTATCTCTTAAGTTATAGAAGTACATAGAAACTATGTAGCTGTCCTGGAACTCACAGAGATCTGCCTGCCTCTGCCTCTCAAGTACTGAGATTAAGTGTAGGTGCCACCATGCCCAACTAGAACTGTTTTTTGTTGTTTTGAATATGACTTTGTCTCAGTTGGGGTTTCCATTACTATGAAGAGACACCATGACCAGGGCAACCCTTAAAAGGAAAATGTTTAATTAGGGCTGGCTTACAGGGTTCATCATAGCAGAAAGCATGACAACGTGCAGGCAGACTTAGTGCTGGAGGAGCCAAGAGTTCTACATCATGATCCACAGGCAGCAGAAGGGGACTGTGTCCCACATTGGACAGAGCTTAAGCATAAGAGACCTCAAAGCCCACCCCCGCAGTGACACACTTCCTCCAACAAGGCCACACCTTCTAATAGTGCCACTCCCCATGGGCCAAGCATTCAGACATACAAGTCTCAGGGGTCCATATCTTTTCAAACCACCACAAAACCTAACTATAGTATTTTCTCTTAGGCCTTGTAGCTAGGAGTTTATGGCAGGCAGGAGAGTAGTAGGAGCTCGTGCTGCCCTGTGACAGTCAGCTGACCATGTGCACTGCTAATACCACTTTCCTTAAGCTCTCTACCACTGTGAGACAGGCAGAGCCGTATTGTAAGTGATAGCTATAGAACAAAGTGGCTTACTTCCTTATAGCCAAGAAGCAAGGTGTGGGGGAAGACTCTGGATCCAAATGTCTTCCTCAAGAGCATTCCTCCAGTAACCCCACTTCTCCCCGTGCTCTTACAGGCTCTACTAACCCCCAGTGGTGTCACATGCTAGCAACCAAGTCTTCAACATGTGGGCTCTCTGCTGGCATTTAAGACCCAATACATAGATAGCATTGACGTCCAGCATTCACAGGCATGTGCCTATATTACAGTGAAAGAGCATTTTGTTCATCCATAAGAATTTCCAAAGCTGTAACAGGTCCTCATTGCTCAAATGCATGAGTCCACAGACTCCTCAAGACTTAATGAAAACTCAGTTGTGAACATCCATCAAAATGAGAATAAACTGCACATTTCCCAGGTGATGCCATGGACATTCTCATTACATAGGAAGAAACAGGGAGAGAACGAGGAAGAGTCAGACCCAAGCAAGACTAAAGCCAAGCAGCCAGGTCTGCCACCTGAAACATACAGTAGAATGAGGTGCTTCAGAAGCGTTGGCAGTCCTGCCCCTGTGGCCCTGCTGGCTGAAGCCCACATGGCAGCTACCTTAGGCTGGCTCCGCTTACCATCTGCAGCTGCAGCTTCCCTTAGTCAATGCTCCAAGTTCCTGGTGTTTCTGACTTTCTAGGTTTTCCATTTCAGCTTCAGGTTCACTCTCATAACTTCATACACAACTAACTGATAGGATCTGCCTACAGAGACTACAAACCTGCTACACGCTTTATGAACTCCTACACTTTCCTTTGAGATTTCTTTTTTTTTTTTTTTTTTTTTTTTTTTTTTTTTTTTTTTTTTTTTTTTTTTTTTGGTTTTTCGAGACAGAGTTTCTCTGTGTAGCCCTGGCTGTCCTGGAACTCACTCTGTAGACCAGGCTGGCCTCGAACTCGGAAATCCTCCTGCCTCTGCCTCCCAAGTGCTGGGATTAAAGGTGTGTGCCACCACCGCCCGGCTTCCTTTGAGATTTCTGTTGGAGCCTCCCAGGCCCTAGCATTCCGCATGCCTGCAAAAGGATCATCACATGGTCTGCCATTTGTCAACATCTTGGTAGCCCCGCCTGAGCCATGGCTACAATGGCTCCCTTAGCTTTACCAGCCAGACAAGATGAAGGATCCTAGACAAGCAGTTCCCTAAACATACCTTGAAATCTGGGTTTTCAGAGCTGTCCTCTTGAAAGGAGTTACAATCTTACTATAATTTTGCTTTTGAGCTAAGGGGTGGGATATGGAGCTGGGAAGGGGTGCTGAGATGCCCTCAGAATGTTTTACTGTCCCAGTGCAAAGTCCTTGGCCTCTTTAACAGTACCAGTCTCTCTATATTTATTGGCATCTGGCAGCAACTTTAAACATACTCAATTTCTGGCTAAAATGCAAGTTTTTCAAATGTTTCTGTACTGTTTCTTGCTTTCGATTCCCACTGTTAACCTGGCTAAAATCAGCAATCAATACCCATGCCTGGATGCTGTATGGTGTTTAGATTTCCTGTTAGATTAATGAGTCTGTCCCCTTTGCCTCTCACAGAGTTTGGGTGCATAGGTAAAATGCATTCACGTTCTTTCCTGTCACGTAAAGAGGTTGAGGTGACACCCAATTACCACTAGAGTCTTAATTTATGTCTGAAACCTAATGAGCCTGGTCTTTGCTGCCTGCATTTTACATTTCTGTCAGGCTTCTGGTTTTCTCAGTCCTTAGCCGAACTGCCCCATCAAGCTGCTTATAAAAACCAGTCTTCTCTGTCCCTCAGACAGTTCCTGCAAACCAACTCCCCAGGCTCCTGAACCACATCAGGTATAGATGTCACAGCAACAAACTACTTCTTTTTAAAGTTGCTTAATTTAACAAGAAAAAAACCTATTATTTAATAATTTCATGGATAAACACAGTGCTTTTCATCCTGTCCACCCCATCTCCTCCCTCTCCAGGCTTCCTGGACTGCCCTCCCAGGATACCCTCTCCCAGTTCATTTAGAGCTGCTTGCATGTGCATGGGTGTGGAACATGGTCAACCCACCATGACACCATGAGCCTCCTCCCTCAGTGGCCATCAGCTGCCTGTAACTCCTCAGGGTGGAGTGGCTCCTCACCCCTCCATGCTGCAATGCAGATTGGCTTGATCCTCTGCAGGTCTTGTGCAGGCAACCACAGTGGCTGTGAGTTCCAGAGTACAGTTTCTTGTCCAGAAGCCACTTAGTTGCAGATCCTTCTCTGCTTTCCAGCCTTGCTGCCCGCCACCTCTTCTGCAGCACTCCCGGGTGCGTCTTCATTTCTTTATGCAGATTTTCTCACATCTTAGGTCTCAATCGTAAGGTACCTGTTAGATTCCAATTGTTAGTCTTCCTATTTTATACCTAAAGAAAGGGAATCTGGAGCACCCAGCAGGCTGAGGCAGGAGGGTTGTGTGCTATACTAGCCTGTTTAATGAGATCCTAAGAAAGAGAGAGAATTTAGAAATTGCTTATTGGTTTTTCCTAAGTTGCAGAATCAGTTATTCAAAGTACTAAATTTTTTCAAACTAACTCAAAGCACGCTCCTTCCTATTATTTTAACCTGTGTGGATCCTGACATCTTGGTTCCAGACCCGACTGAGATAGACCTGCCCGAGGCCTTTTGTTTTACTGGTTTGTGACAGTGCCCTGTGTAACAGCAACAGGGAAAAGGATCGCAGTTTTACAAATAATCCCACTAGAGACTTAACCCAAACATACCAAGCAGGGACATGTTAAACATGCCCTCGGGGTATGGAGTGTTCTGCAGCTTCTTGTCCTCTAATAGACACGTCAGACCTCCATGTAACATCTCATGGAGGTTCCAGATCTGCAGCTTTCCCAGCTGTAATCAGAGCGGGTCTAAAGGGATGTCTTAGAATCTAGTTCCAGCTCTACTAGTGTGTGCTGGTGTGAGATCCAGACGTACACAAAAACCCATTTTAACATTTCAAGACCTGTTCCCCCCCACCAGGTACTTCCAGAGTGTTACTAGCATGAGGGTGTTGGGTTGTAAGATGATAAAACATGTGCTTAGCATGTGTGAAGCTTAGAAAGCGCAGCACACACACAGCATCATGAAAAAGAGGCCGGAAAACTACTACATTAAGACAAACTGAACCATGTGTATGATTGCATTGATGTACTAAATAGTATAAGCTCAGTATTCCTTACCAGAAATGCTTGCAATGAAGAGTGGGTGAGTTCTGGACAAGGAAGAAAGGGAGGGAGACAGGGAGGGAGGGAGACAGGGAGGGAGGGAGGGAGGGAGGGAGGGGGAGAAGGAGAGAGGGAGAGAGACAGAGACAGCAGGATCATGAGAGCAAGACTGACTCAATTTGGGGATATTACATGGCTCAACCCACCCTATGTAGAGCAACCTGAAACCCCAAAAACCTAAAATGCAAAACTTTTAAAGCACCACATTGATGCTTAAAACATGTGGAATTTTACAGCACTTCAGATTTAGAGAGACCCGGGAACTTTCCAGGTTTTACCTTGGAAAAATAGGCTCACAACTCAGTGAGATTGCCCAAAGGTGGAAAGAGGCTGGAGGAGAGTTTGCTGAGCCAATTAGACTATTTCCTTAAGTATTATTCATGAGGAGTTTTGAAAGTGCCAGCTGAAAGCATGACTAAGATAGCAGAGAGCCTTGGAGCTCTGAGAAGGGCCCATACTGACAGGTGCAAGGCAGGCCAGTTTTGCCTGCATCAGGCATGAGGCCTTCACAGCCCTGCAGTGTGCACCTGCAGAGAGGATGTAGCTATTAAAGTGGGAAGATTTTTTTGGTAGAGGCGAAAGAGGAATTGCTTCTCACATAGCATGGGTTGAAGACAGAAGTGGGGAGGAGATAACCAAAGCCACGAGGTTCAGAAAGGAACCATGGGTTATAGAAATTTCATCCATGGACCCGAGGGAACCAGAGCATCATTACTGAGCCTGGAGGGGAGGAGGATAGGCTGGGCACATTGCACAAGTAAGGAAGCAGGAGATGTAGGATGCTTGCATGTCTGTAGAAGAACATCAGTACACTAAAAGGAGTTTCAAATCAAGGTTATTAGATACTGCTTAAGAAAAGGTTATCCCTGTAACCACATAGTGCCTTAAGGTTCATTAACCTTTGTTTTTAAATGGTGCTTATCTTTTTATTTAGTTATAAATTGCCCCTTATATTATACCAAGGCAGCTGAATTTATCAGCATTTATTGTTGCTTATCATATTGGACTTTAGACATCTTTCTGAAGTGTAAGTATCTTTGCATGCTGCAACTGACCTTTCTAAAATCCGCGTGGTGCTAAGACAGTTCCTTAAAGACTTCTAATGTGGGACCCTGGGATGTGTTTCTCTTTGGATTGGTGTCATGGCAAGTCGTAAAGGCTCCCGCACCACAGAAAAGAGGTGATGGCGTTTACAAAATAGACTAGCAAAGTTAGTTTTAAAGCACACATGTCACTCTCCACTAGCATAGTGAAGTGGTATTAAATGTTAAGTTATTGCTGCTTCCTATAAATTAGCAAATTTTTGAGTTTACCAACTCATTTCTCTGTTGTCATTTTTTGTGGGGGAGGGGGAGAATCACTCCCAATCTTTAAACCTTCCCACCCAGCTGGAGAAGATGCCCAGCCATGCTATGAGCCATGGATCTTTCTCTGAGGTTCTTTTCTGTGTGTCCTCCTACTATGTGTACCCACACACACACACACCGAACATGCACACACACACACTGCAGAATGGCCATCATCTTTGACACTAAATACTACTTACTTGTGTAGCCTGTTTGTGTCTAAACCACAGACCAAGTCATATTTTTGTAACATTTATTTATTATGTACATTTGTTGGAGGTCAGCAGATGACCTTCAGGAATTGGTGCCCTCTTTCTGTCATGTGGATCTAAAAGATCAAACTCGGGTCATCAGGCATGGAGGCAAGTGTGCTTACCCACAGAGTCCCCTAACATTCAGTTCACATCTAAAATTCCTAAAACTGGATGCACTCAACTCTTTCTCACTTTAATTATATGTTAATTTTCATCAGTTTAAAAATTAAAAAAAAAAAAACTTAATTCTTACTGTAGGGTTTCTAATTTTTTTTGTTTAGTTTGTTTTTCACCAACCATACATTAATTTTCTACTCAGACTTTTTTGTTACAGTGTCCAGATACCAAGAACCCATGTTTCCTCATTGTGTTTACAGAAAACCTTTTTAAAAAAAAAAAAAAAAAAATCCATAGACACGGGCTTTCCCACTTGGAGTTTCCCTTCCTGATCTCCATGTAGGCTCCCCCTTTAGTGTTAGCACATTTCATCTTCACTAAGTGTGTGCATCTAGATGAATTTGAACAATAGGTTAGCATCCACCACTGTAGTAAGTATCGTAGACATTGGCTGACAGAGGGGTTCATTCTGTGTGCAGTTTTAGAGGTTCTCAGCTGTGATCAGCTGTATTTGTTACTCATCTCATAGTTGGGACCACACACCTGACCTAACGCAGCTTACAGGAGAGAGGTTCACATTGGCTCTTGGTTTGAAAGGACAAAGTCTGTCACAGCAGGAAATGAATGGCAGAGCCCATGGCCACAGGAGCCTATGAAGAGACTCTTCCCTCTGGGCAGTCCAGGAAATGGGAATGCAGGGCTCAGGCTGTTTTTCTTCTTTTCCCTTTTGATTCAGTCTGGGACCCCATGCCATGGAATGGTGTCTCCCTCCCACATCCAGGATTCGTCCTCCCCTCAGTAAACTCAAAGGAACAGGGGTCAGTCTCCTTCAATTCCCCCAGGCCCCCACTCACAGGAAAACCTTCCAGCCATTGGCACTACACCATGGAACAGGCCTTTATCATGTGAATTTTTGAGAACACTTTTCAAACAAAAGAAACTTGCTTATACAATAAATACTGAGTCTTAGAAAAAAATGTGTGTGTCTAACTTAGTTCACTTTGGTAAAAGCCACTACCATCTCCAGAGAAGCAAATTGAACACAACCCCAAACACTTACTTCTTTACCAGCAAAAAAGGAATACCTAATGTTTTTCTCTTTTGGAAGAGTTTTTCAATATGTTTTATATTGTTTTCCTTTTAAACAATGTAATACTTGTAGCAGTTAGGTAGGTAGGTTAGGGTTGGAGGGGATTTTGTTTGTTTTGTTTTAACAGATTTAATACTTTAAATGAAAGTACATAAAAGTTATTTTTTAAAAGTAATCAAAATGTGTTAGTACTTACCACATACTTGGAATTAGAATGGTACTTCCTAATAAAGTACTAAAATAAGAATTATTTAGAATTGTTTCTAGTCTTTAAGTGTTTTGCTCAAACGTAACTTGCTGCCTTAATACAATGTTATGTGCTTTCAAGCACTGGCTAGTCTTCTTTATTCTTGTTCAAATATTAATTAACTATTAGTTAATTAAGTAATTAATTGATTAGCGAGAGTCTCACTGTATAGTCCTGACTGGCTTGGAACTTTTTGTGTAGACCAACCTGACCTTGAACTCACAGAGCTCAACCTGCACTTGCAGGGATTAAAGGGAACAGCCATCGTGCCCAGCTTACTCTTATTTTGAAAGACACCGTTTGGCTCTAAACTTTATGAATTGTTTCCTTTAAGGGAACAGGTTTTAACTGTAAAGACTCAGAGCACTGTGTGGCTACTGAGTTCATGATGTCAGCAGCAGTGTCCATCGTATGCTCGCGCTGGTGCGTCTCTGAAATGGGGGGGCTGCTGCCGGCCAGCTGGCACTGGGTCTCTGTTTCCGAGGGGAGGTACCTGAGAAGTGGAAGGTGCCTTTCAGCCACTGGAAAACAGCCACATGCTGGATTCTGACCAATCTTCACATCAGGCTGTGAAATTAAAACTATCCCTGATAATGGTGACAGCCAATCCTCCTAGTGGTGCAGAGTGCCACATGCCACTGACTGACTGTTTGATACTTTGGTCCTTTAAAAGCTGTCTTTGGTCCTTTAAAGGATTGTAGGACTGTCTGAGAGAAGACTATTTGGAACCTGTTGAATTTAGAAGGAAAGACAACTCCCAGCGTGTGAGGTTGCCCTTGAGCCCCAGGCTCTCCCTTCTAACCACATTTAAGGAGTCAGAGTCATTAGCATTGAAGATGTACAGTGAAACCTACACTCAGATGATGTGGATTTCTGTTCTTCTGTGGTACTTCTTTGTGTGGTCAGTGACTGCATTCGAATGAATGAAGTTTTGTATGGAACACTGTACACACACACACACACACACACACACACACCACTGTGTGAGGAGCTAGCAAGGGAACTGACTCACTGTCCTCACTGTTTGACCTTGTTCTGAAGTGCCATCTTCACCCTGTGCACTCCTGGCTATCTATACCTGTCAGTGCATGTCTTCCTTTGTTAAAATAAATAAATAAAATGATATTTGCCTTGTTGAAAACATAAACATTTTGTTTTCTTCTTTTCAGGTGAAGCTGACATTTGAAAATGCATATGCTGTGAAAAAGGAAACAGCCCAACCAAAAAAGAAAAAGGCACAGTCGAGCACAAATGATTTGGTGAAACTCCTCTGCAGGTCAGAGGCTGATGTGGTCCAGCACAGTACCCTGAGCATCCCACACATCACCATGTACCTCACGCTGCAGCTCCAGTCAGAGGCAGCCAGGGAGGAGGTGAGTGTCTGCTCACCTATGCCGAGGGAGCGGGAGACCTTCCATCCTGCAACCGTACACTTAAAGAAGAAACAGAAGGGAGTTAGCTGTGCCTTGTGGCTGTCTGCATATCACGTGCTATGCTGTGCATATAATATGACTTAGCTGTGCCTTATCACTGTCCTCTATGTATCACATGTTACAATAGGTGTGTTAAAATAAACAAGAGAAAGGTGGCTGTACCATTCAGGAATTCTAAGCACGGGGAAGAACCAAAAGCTCCCTTTGTGCCCTTCTGTGGCTTGTAACGTGATGCATGCATTTTCCTTGTGTTGTTTTTCTGTCTGTTTAATGAGAAATTGAAAATGGTAAAGATCAGCGTAAGGTGTAGATGTACTGTTTGGCATGTTCTGTGCTCTGGGAAATACACAGACACCCAGGGATAAGAATTCTAATTTCCTACCCCTTGCTGGAGCCTTGTATCTTTAGAATAAATGAGACTTTTAGGCATTTATTCTTTTAATCCTCCTAAGTTTTGAGATGCTGTCCTGAACCTTTCTGAGCCCACACATCATTGCCTATCTCTCCCTGGGAAAATGTGCAGATGCCTTACAAATAAGCAGGTTCCTGAATGTGGCCAGTTCTGTATCAATACCGTAATTAGAAGAGGCTCTTTATTCTTACCATGCAGAGTGGAAGCATCTGTAAGTGCAGGCTCCTAACAAGGGCTTTAAAAACACAACTAATTAAATTGGCTGGGCACTGCAGAGCCTGCCAGCCCTTCGATACCAAGGCTTTTAAGACTGCTATGGAGACTTCTTTAAATGGCCCTTTTTACGAGTCTGATACTTTACAACAAAATGTCATAGGGTCATTTCTTTCCCTGAGAGTTACATAATTGATACAGAGCTTGTCTTTAAATTACAAGATGGAAACTTGTAAAAAGCTAGTCAAAGACTATTTAAAGCAGCGTTTGGTATTTTGACGAAACAGAATGGAAGTATTTGTTGGACGTGGTTTAAATTTATTACATCTACATCACAGAAGATTTAAATTCATTTGACTTAACTTCCAGAAATAAATAATGGAATTATAAGAAAACACTTTGTAGTTATTTCCATTAATGAAAATCACAAAAACATTTGAACCATTGTTATTCAGTGTATTTGACAAACATATCCCATAGCATATATTGAATAATTTACATATCTTAGGCATTCTTAATAAATATAAACAGTAGGTATGCACAGTGTGTCATCATCATATCTGTGATAATGTAAAAGTGTGAATACATGGACCCTACACCAGGTAACTATTTCTCGAATAGACGTCTAACAGTCTTTAGAGAGAGAGCCAAGGAAAGCTAAGCCAGTGCGATCTGCAGGAGTGTGCACTTCCTGTCCTAGCGGTCGTAGCCATTAGAGCAACTGGAGGTTACTCTGAATTCTTTATGCTTTCTATTTAGAAGTTTTATTTTTGTCTGATTTTTAACTTGCTGTGTGAGAAAATTAGATGCTGCCTACGACTCAGCAGGAAGCGAGGCTCCCACTGCCCACCTCTGCTTTTGGAGCCCCAGCACACTGGAGCTCCTACTTGGAGAGCCTTATTCTATTTCTGTTAAAGCTCTCTGTTTCCTGGAAATAGGTTCTCACCGAAAACAGAAAAATATTCAGCATTTTGTAAATTATCCTGTAAATTAGCATTTTCTGTAATTTAAAATAAAACATGCCTTGTCATATAGATTCATTTGTGCTAGTTAAACCCTCTCAGATTTAAGACAGAGATTTATAATCCTGTGATACTTTTTTCTTCCTGTTTGAATTCTTCAGTTTTGCATTCTCACTTTGTAAATTAAGCAAATATTTAATAACATCACCAAAAAAAGATGATTATCTTTTAAGGTTCAGTATGAGAGAAATGAAAGAGACCTATGGGTTTCCTGTGGGGATTAAAGCTTAAAGCACTATTTGAAATAAGTAATTTTAATTAACTATGTAGAGTTTGGTCTGTGTAGTCTCTAACCTGACTTTCAAGTAGCGTTTGAAATGCTTGTTGAAGTGTTAACATACCAGGCATAGCTCTGTCCTTGTGTCTGAATGAAACTCTGACTAAAGCTGAAGCTGAAAGGACTCCTGTTTTGTCCTTAATACAAAATCTGAACTTTCGGGCCAAGTGTTGGTTGGAGTGTCTGGTAGGCTGATCATCTGCTTCCTTTCCCCAACAGCAGGAAATTCTTTACCATTATCCAGTGTCTGAAGCATCTCAGAAACTCAAGAGCGTGAGGGGGATTTTTCTCACACTCTGTGACATGCTGGAAAGTGTAACTGGGACACAAGTCACTAGGTAATAATGTTTATCTCCTTCTTCATGTCCTCACCTTTATCTCTGATAAAAAAAAAAACCTTTTCCATCTGTTTTGGCCAAACATTGATTTTATCTTCTTCTTCATCTGAAGGCTGCTATTGGAAGACTGGTTTCCAGGCAGCCAGAATGAGGGTCTTAAAGCCCAAGCCCACAGTGACACACCTACTCCAACAGGGCTACACCTCCTAATAGTGCCACTCCCTGGGCCAAGCATATATAAACCATGACATATATTCGAGATATTGGCCATGATCAATATCAGAACATTTTATTCACCTTAAAAAGAAGCCCTGTGCCCCTTGTCATCCTGGACATCACAGTTCAAGCCCCAGGTACCCACTGGCTTGCCTGGTAGAATTCCTACAGGAGACATTTGAAATGTATGGAGTTATAAAATGAATTCTCATTTGTTTCTTAAAAATACTTTTTAAATTGTCTGCATGTGTGTCTGTGTGTGCCTCTGCAAATATGAGTATAGTTGCCTACAGAAGCCAAAAGTATCAGATTCCCTGAAGCTGGAGTTACAGGCATCCATGTGTACCTGACGTGAGTGCTGGGAACAAAACTTGTCCCCTGGAAGAGCAGCAAGTGCTCTTAACTACCAAGCTGTCCTCCAGCTCTGGAGCAATGTTCTTAAACAAGATGTAAGGTTTTTCATGTAGGTTTGTTCTTTGTCTGTCTCTGCTGTGTACGATGGATGCTATTTCACCTACTAGTTAGATCTTGTCAGTAATGATAAGACATGAGGTAACCTGTGCAAGCAATAAGGACAACTAGGAAAACCTTTTTGAGGAAACAATAAATGTGAAATGTCTTCAGGGCTTTTTAACAATACCTGTTTCTTGTTGTACATTCTTTTTTTAAAAATTAGCCGGGCAGTGGTGGCGCACGCCTTTAATCCCAGCACTTGGGAGGCAGAGGCAGGTGGATTTCTGAGTTCAAGGCCAGCCTGGTCTACAAAGTGAGTTCCAGGACAGCCAGGGCTACACAGAGAAACCCTGTCTTGAAAAAAACCGAAAAAAAAATTGTAATAATATTAGTATGATATAAAAGAGACTGATATTTGCCTAAAAGTATATATACCTTTAAACTTTAGCATAAAAACAATATTCTGTGTGCAAAATTTTTTTTAATAGTTCATATTTAAAGCACACACACTTGTGTTCTCTGTTTCCATAGTTGGTTACTGTATTTCTTTTGAGAAGTTATCTAATCGTTAGCATTGGGTGAAGTATAATTAAGAAGACATTGCCCGTGCATGAAATGCATATACCAACAGCTTCTGACAGAAGTGGCCCTCGGCAGCTACCACATAGTGTGCACATGCTCCGTCCAGGAGTTCCCTTCAGCTCTTGTGTGCACCGACTCTCATTCCATCACTTGCTTCTAAGCCGTATCTCATAGTGGGCTGTCATCCTCCAGGTTCAATCACTGCTTTGTTTTCTGTATAATCTCCTTACCGATTATGCCCATACATGGGCAATCCCAAAGGGTCTATGAAATTAATGAGCTAGGATGCAAAGTCTCTTAAAAATATCCTAAACTATGTGTAGCTACCTTGTGTCAACAAAACATTTCACACATACCCCAAGTTTCAGACAGGGTCTCACTCTGTAGCCCTGCTGGCCTGGGACTCACTGTGTCACTCAAACTGGCTTCAAATTCATAGCAATCCTTCAGCCACAGCCTCGGCCTCCTGACAGCCAGGATTATGGACATGCAATGATTCTACATTTGTGTGTCCTGGAGGTTTGGAGATAATTCCAAATGTATTTTTGTTGTCACAAACCCCTGCCTTTTCTGTGTGACAGTTAGGTATGTGGCAAGAAATTTGCTTATTAAGCAATTCAGTTCTTAAATTATACCATGTGTACCCTATTAAGGATATTTTTATAACTTCATAACAGTTAAAGATATTCTAACCACATCTTGAATTTATGTTTTTCTTAGCTCATCCCTCCATTTAAATGGGAAACAAATTCATGTTGCTTACTTGAAAGAGTCTGACAAGTTGCTGTTAATTGGCCTGCCTGCTGAACAGTGAGTTGGGACCTTTCTGTTTCCCTTTAAACAACAGTTCTGAAACTATGGCAACAACAACAAAGTAAAATAATGTAACAAGGCCTGCCTCATTACAATCATGGCCTTTTTGTCAAAAAGCAAACTCCTTGTGATGGGTTCATGACCCCGAGGCTGCACTGGGAACGTATTATTACCCGAGCTTTGGGGCTGTCAGTATTGACAACACAGAGGTAATGGGGTGGGGTGTTTTCTTCCACTCAGACTTCACAAGAATGTGCTTTGGATTTAGTGCGCTCCCATTTTATTCATGCTGGAGAATATGGGGGGGGGGGGTGGATCGGGGCTCAGCACAAGCCAAAGTGACTTTCTACCTCTGAGTGACCTCACTAGTGGGTGAACCCTACAGATATACATGTGTAGACATATTGCTTCTTTGGGGGTTGGTGTCATCAGATTATGTCACAATGAGTAACTGCATTTTTCTTTTAAGAGTTCCTCTTCCCCAGCTAAGGAACATGATAGAGGACGCCGCCCAAACCTTGAAGTTCATGTATGGCTCTTTAGACAGGTGAGTGTTTCTCTAGAGTCTGTGTCTTTCTCTGTGCCTGACAGTCTCTTGCTTAAGAAGCAGACTTTTTTGGTTTATTCCGTGTCTTGTGACAGTTCCCTCAGGTTTGTTTGTTTGTTTGTTTGTTTGTTTTTTCATTTTTATTTAATTCAACTATGAATGAATTTCTGAGACAGGGTCTTGCTATGTAGCTCAGACTGGCCTGGGCCTTGCTCTGTAGCCTGAGGTGGGAAGAGCTCATGCTTCTGTTACCTGAGCCTTCCAGTGCTGGGGCTGTAGGTATGAACCGCCACATCTGCCTTAGTGAGCCATGATGCTGTTTCTCCTTCCACATTATAGCTTGTAATGAACAATGCAGAAACTCATATAAACTACTAGTTAGTACAGGATCTAGTGACTACAACAAGTCCTATATTATATAGTGACCAGTACATACTGGTTCTTTTGTTTAGAGGCAAATATATAGCACACGTCTGTGTAGCATATGGACAAGAGTAAGATTTTCAGTATATTTTTGTGTTTTCTTTGTTATTATACTGCCCCAAAATGTTTCTTAACTCAAAAATGTAATCAGAAATGTGCATTTAGCTAGGCATAGTGGCTCACATCTGTAAACTCAGCATTTGTGAGTCTGAGGCAGGAGGATTACTGTAAGTTCAAGGCTGACCTAGGATATGTAAGTAGTTTTCAGGCCAGTCTGAGTTATAGACCTTGTCTCAAAAAACAAAATAAACAAACGAAGCACAGTTAGCAGGAATCGGGTGCACAATATGGAGTGTTAAGGTGCAGTGTGTATTCCTTCATGTATTCTCTGTAAAACACAAGCATGCATTCCATTTCATGCTTATGTTCTGCTTCTCTTATCTCATGAGTCTGTAGTCATGTTCACTCTTCATGATCCTCTGTCACCTCCTTCTCTTCCTACTGAAACCCTCTTTCCTCCCAGCAAGCCCCCTCCTGCTTGGATGTCTTTCATGTAACCCACTGAGTTTATTAGGGTTGCTTACTCAAGCTTGAACGTTGTCAGGGACTGTTTACTAGAGCAGTGGCTACCCCACTAAAGCAGCCATCACCTGCCATGGTCCCTCAGGGTCCCTTCCCATTCCATGACGAAATGCCTACAGGTGCGTTCTTCTACAGGTCTTGTGCAGATAATCATAGCTGTAGTGAGTTCAGTGTGCAAAGGCCCTGCTGGATCCAGAGGACACCTCTGTGCTGCACATCTCCCTCCACACCTCTGGGTCTCACCTTCTCCTGAGATATCACCTGAGCCCTGGAGGGGGTGATATAGATATCCTATAGGGTCAAGCACTCAACCATTGCTCGCTCTTGGCACTGTGGCCTGTTGTAGGTGCTTTTGAGTTTTAGCTTTATAGTTTAATGTGATACATATTTCTTGATTTGAAGGGAAAAACTGAGGTAACTTAACCATTTGAACGTATAGAACTATGCCTGGAAAACATTTTTCTCCAGTGGGATCTCTAGTGCCTCTGGGGATGAAAGTGATACCTCTGCTCTGAACACCAGAGTATACCAGTACAGAAACTGAAAGATAGTTTATGCATTTTTCCAAACATGGTGGTATCTCTCTCTCTCTGATTATCTCTGGAGAAACTTTACTGGAACTGTGCTCAAGGCATCAGGGATGAACTTCTGTGATTGTGTTAATATGTGGAGATCATTTTTTTATATCACAATCTCTGGTAGAGGAACCTGTTAGGAGACACACCCCCCCAAACTTGATTACTTATGAGGAACTTCCAAATAAATGAGGTGCAGAAGGCTGGTCATCCAAACACAGTACCTTTTCCCTTTGCTAATATGATTTAATCAATGGAATGAGACCGTGGTGTTAACAGCCTTTTTAAAGGTCTGTTAGAGTGGCAGACTTTGCTGTATTATACCCTAGTTGAGCTGTTTGCACAAACTGAGAGATCATCAAGGATCAAGTTTCTTCGATGGATTTCATGCATGTCAACAAACTTCCTGAAGTTGTTGTGTGGTCCACAGAGTAGGTCAAGGGCAGAGGGGCCTAGTTTCTCTGCACTTCACCTTCTATTTCTGATATGAAAGTTTCTCTAGAGTAGCAGCAAATGTAATTAATTTTTTCTTGTTCAAACAGGAATTTGAAGGGCAAACTAAGAAAACAAATGGGGATATGTCTGTGTTCTTTAAGAAACACATAGACATAGCAGTTACTAATAGACTTTTTGTAACAATTCTTGATTAAGCTTTTTTTTCTATAAAAAGATTTCATAAAGGTTTTTTAAAGATCCAAAGACTTAATGTTCATTAAAGTTGTGAGCAAGTTCCTATTAGTGTCATGATGGAATTAAAGCTGTATTTCCTTGCTCTGTCCCCTCCACCATTCTCCTGCCTAACAGCTGCTCTGTGGTACTACAGTAGCTGTTTCTGGGTCTTCATCTTTATTGCTGCTCCACTAATTAATTTCCATAAAGCAGTTAGAATGGCCAGCATTACTGCCTGAGTCCCACTACCTCCCTGTCTGATCAGATCTCAAACCATGCCCACCCTGCTTATACACTGGCCACATTTGCCCCACCACAGACTCTGCCCTCTTCCCTCCTGCTGGGTCTTCTTCATGCAGGGATATCAACTTAAATGGCCTATTTTCAGAGTGTTTCTTAATCAACAGCAAACTGACTAGGTAGGAAGTTGCATGCTTACAGTCAATTTGGGAAGCTGAAGGGACATGTGACCTCACACATTCAGGCAGATCCTCTCTTTAAAATAAAACACGTGAATGAAACACCTGACCGTCGTCCTGCCAGCCATCCGCCATCTCCTTGCCTTACTCCATCAACTTGTGCGCTCAGTGGGCGATCATTGTCTTTTGTCTGATTCTATTGCTGTACTCCTGGCAAAGAGAATGGTGGCTGGAATAAAGTAGGCACTTAAATATTTGCAGGATGAGTCAGTGGATGTTACTTCTGTGGGATCATCTTATGAGCTGGTCCAAGGAACAGTCATGACTAACACTGGGCTGCTCTTGCTTGTCTAAAATCAGCTGTTTAATCTCTCCAGTCCCCTCTATTTCTCTGTATCCCTTCCTTTCTCCTTCCCTTTCTCCCTCCAATGCTGAGCCTCAGTTGAGGAGAAAATAACACAGCTCCGCATTTCGTATTTCCCGTATACTCATAATAAGCACCAGAAGAAGTTGTGTAGTGGTGAGTGCTAGGTGATTTGAAGGTGAGTTGGATCACATTAACCCCAGTTTTAGCTTGGAAAGCAGAATTCAGAGAGAGGCCTGTTGATTGGCTCTATGAGAGTAAGAGCAATTCAAAGCCAAATCTGTTGTACTTCAGAGTGCAGAATCTCTTTCTTATCCTCCATTACCTGAAAGTCACAGGGAGTTGTAAATGGTTGGAAGACAGAGAGGAAGGAAGTGTGTACTTTGGCCCTTTTTCTTGTGCACATGACCCTGTGTTGGCCCAACAGTTCTTACCAGGTGTCCTCTTGCTAAATGCAGAAAGTATATTAATGCCCTCCTTCAGTCACCCCACAGTAGTGGCTGTAACTATAGGAACAGGAGGCGGGAGCATCAGTGCTGGGGCAGAGCCAGTCCCCTGAGATAGTGCAGGTCATGGACCTCTCCACAGCTTGGGCTCACTTCCAGCTCCTGCTTCTCCAGCGCCTTCTGCCAGGTTGAGAACGCGCCCCGTCTGGATCATTTCTTCAGCTTGTTCTTTGAACGAGCTCTTCGGCCGGGTAAATTGCATCTCAGCACCAGCCCCAGCGCCCAGCAGTACGATGCAGCCAGTGCTGTGCTTTTGGACAACCTTCCTGGAGTCCGTTGGCTCATACTTCCACAGGAGCTCAAGGTAATCTTAGGGGTCCACAAGAATCAGAATCATCCACTTAGTTGTAAGCCTGGAGCATTCTTGTTTCCTTTGTAAAATAATTTTTAAATTTATACTTGCGGCACACCTGCCACCATGGTATGTGCAGGTCATAGGATAGGTTAGTATTCTTGGTCCCCCCCCCCCCCATTCACCTCTGTCTAGGTTCCAGGACTGAGCTGGCCCTCTTCTCCCTTTCTCTTTGGTGTGTGTGTGTGTGTGTGTGTGTGTGTGTGTGTGTGTGTTCCAGGATTATAGGTGACAAGTGAAGAAACTGCTGAAGTAGGAGATCCAGTGACATAAACTTCAACAAATGATCCTTAAAAATAGAAATTGGTTCTCTCATCATATTTTATATTTAAGCTTTCCAAACTCAGAATTCTTGTCAGAAATCTAGAACGTCTTACTTGCAATTTTGTGGCTCTGATTATACAACACAAGGTCAGCTTTTGTTTCTGTCTGGATTAAAGCTGTGGAGGATTACTTCCTTGGCACTGGTAAGACACTGTGACTACACAAATCCTTTGGTGGTCTGCATTCACTACACATTATTCTTGAGAATATAAGGTCCGCTGACAGCAAATAATTCTTTATTTGTTTTTGATTCTGAGGGTTAAACCCTTAGCCTCTTGCATCCAAAAATCACGTTGTACCTTTGAACCACATTTCCAGTTCCCTTCTATGAACATATGTGTTCAGGTATTGATTTGTTCCATATACAGCTAAACAACACAAGGCTTCTCGATGTTTAGGTATTTTCAGTATGACTTCATAACTATCCATCATAAGTAACTTTATACAACTGACAAGACCAATTCAGAAACCTTTAGTGTAGACCACCGTTTAATTCCTTTACTTAGCATGTTCTCAGTATTAAATGAGGTGACATCGTATGGCCACCTCTCTGCCCATGAAGAAACCCAGACTGTGTTACTGGAACGATACCCAAGATTCTGTTCTTCATGAGGTTCCTCGGCGTATACCCAAGTGACTGACAGTTTACTACTAATCCTTTAAGTGGTATGTGGGGATGGGAGAGCACTCGACTGTGAAGTAGGGAAGGGCTCACTGTGACTGCAGTAACAGCTGTGGAGGCTCCGTTACATGGGTCTTAGCTGAAGTTGGGGGTGTCAGTTCATATATACAGGACATTTACCTGCTGGTCTTCTGTTTTGTCCTGGTTCTGTGAGTTGACATTCTCAGACTAAAATGACCATCTTCTTTTCTTTTTCTTGTCCTACTACTTGATCCTAGGAGCAAGCCCATGCATGCTGGCCAAGTGTTCTACCTCTGAGCTACATCCCCTTACAAGTGTCAGACATATCAGTTGGCTGCAGTAAAACTACTTTAAGCTTATCCCCGACTACCTTACGAGTATATGAGACTCAGACTGTGGTTACTTTACCTGGCTTTGACAGTTACTTTTCTGACTGCTGACCTGGCTATACCTCCCTGTGGTGTGGCCCAGCCACTTGCTGTTTCTCCTGGCCACGTGCTCATGGTCCATCTCCATTCATGGCAGCTTCCTCCTCTCCATCCATTCTTCCTCCTCCTCCTCCCGGGCTGTTCTCTCTCTTCTTGTCTGTCTCTCCCTCTCCCTGTCTCTGTCTCTCTCTGTCTCTGTCTCCTTCTCTACCCCTAACCAGCCCCTAATCCCTCCAGTCATTGGGGGTAGCCCATTTTATTTAACCAGTAGTTTTATATCAAGGAGCAAGGTTTGCACAAGTAAAGCTTGTCAGTGTGAGAAGTGACTCTAGGCCCAGACTTCCTTCAGAATTTAATATTGCAATACATAGCGGCAGACCAACCCTCAGCAGTTGGCCACACTAGTACTTTTAGGAGAAAACACAACTTTTTGACATAGGAAATAACTAGATAATGTTGCCTTTAAGATAGAAGGACCCTGGCTTCAAAGCCTATCTCATGTTCACTGTGAGTCTTTTTACCTTGGAGAGATACAAGCCTGCCAGATCCCTTTATAATCCCAAGGTACCAGTGAGAGCTGACTTTCTGGCTAAGAGTCACCCCAGACTCTTGCCCCTGACTCATAATTGGTTCTTTCTTAGGAACTCCATCTCAGCTTACCTTGTCTTCTTTTTCTTGTACAGTGTCTCAGTCATTTTATTTTACATTTTCTGGCTGTTGATTCCAACATCTTAGCCATGTCTAGCTTTAGCCACATCTTAGCTGACTCTTTCTACCCTGAATTTGTGGGCTTGCTGTTTGATGCCCTGTGGTCCTTTTTTCTTGATAGTTGACATGTTGTATATGTGAAAGGATCATCAGACGTAGGCCCTGCTAATGAAGTGACCAAGTATTAGGAGGGGAAGCACTCTTAGTCTGTAGTTAGGGCTCAGCCAGCCAGCCAGCCTGCAAGTTGTTGAACTGTGGACCTTAGCATTGTTTGTCCGGTTTCCTCTCCCCTCTGCTGGGGCAGGCTGGCTGGCTAGCTAGTGTGAGCTGGACTTGGGCATTTCCCTCTTCCCACATAGGAGGTTACATGGTCCTCTTCTGCACTGAGGAAGGCTATTGCTAACTGTATTCACCCCTAGTTCTGCCACATCACATGGGGTTGTTCTATAGTTAACTAGTTTCTCCATGGGACATGCTTTGTTAAAGAAAGCCCAGTGCTCTAGAGTATGACTCCCTGGTTCCCTTTCTTTCCTAGCGTTTCCTAGAGTCAGGAGAGCATTCACTATGGCAACCTGATTAGGCTCCTGATGAGAAAACTCACAAAAGCTTGGGGGACCCAGAGGCCTGGGTTTCCATGAGTTACAACTATGGAAATTGTCCACATGGAGCCTCTGGCAGCTTGCCGACTACAGTGCAGGTTTTGCTGTGCCAGCCCTGACTGTGATGATGGTTTCTGCAGCTGTGAATGTCTGTCTGTCTGTCTGTCTGTCTGGTTTGGGAGCCAGCAGTTTGCTGTGTTCTTACCCATCTTTCAGACACAGAAGAGTTGACTGGTATTCTGTTGAGCCTTTGACTTGTTTGAGCTGAGTACCTACTTCAGGCTTTCTGCACGTGTGACCAGGAACCAGAAGCCCCAAAGCTTTTGTGTTTTACCAAAAAGCTGGAAGAATCCTTTCTTCTTTTCTTTGAGATTTTTCACTGTCTTAGATTAGTAGCTTTTATTGACAACCTATCTTCCAATGAAAATAGGAAGGAACTTAATCCCATTTAGAAAAAAAAAAAACAAAACTCAGGTATAAAAAGTAGTTGTGAGTCAGATTGGCGGATGCCCAGTGGAAGTATTTGGTTTCAATTTGGGAACAGTTTTGTGTTTAGTATTTGATGCGATCTCCCTTCGGTTTTCTTTCCCAGGTATTTGAGAACTTTTCAGTCATGTTTCCCTTGGGAACACTGGCATTGTTAGAGGGACAGTATTTCACCTATGTTAATAGAAACAGTTTATTAGTCTCATATCAGCCCAGAGACCAAGTAAAGGGAAATTCAAAAATCACAAGTATTTGGTCTCTTTGTCTGACAGTTTTTTTCAAGGTGCAAGGTTCTCACCAAACAAGAGAACACAAAGTATTTGCCAGATGCAGGAAGACATGGGTCACAAATGAGTAATAAGTCACACTGTGTGAGCGTGTTGAAAGGCATGACTAATGGCTCCGTATAACACAGTGTGAGACTGCCCCACAGAGAATGCCTTAGCCTGTGAGAGAAAGGGGGTCAGGGAGAAAACGGGGATTCTTATTATACATCATGTGTATGCTACATATTTAAGTAACTATTTTTGTATGTATACACATTTGTGCATTACAGGTTAATTTTACTCTGTTTTTAAGTTGTGGGTGCTTTAAAAAAAGTTTCAGCAATTTCCATAGAAACAAAAGCCAAATCCTATGTAAAGATTTTTGCCTAATAACTCTGTGGGGAAGTTCAGCTCTGGCAGATCCCAGGAGAACTCCTGCCTTGATGTTTTAATCTGAATAAGGATAGGCAATGCTTTTATTCAAAACATTGTTTCCAGGAGCGAGACAGGGAAGAATGTTGGTATTTTCCAAGAATCAAAAAATACACAAAAAGCAGAAAAACTACCTAAAATAGGTTAGTCACATTAATAGTGATCTTTCATTTTTCTTTGAGAAGTTAAAAAAAATTAAAATAAGAAAGTGTTATTTTTAATCTCATAAATTGTTTTGTGTTGATCATTGGGTTTTTAACATTTTTGCAGCAACTTTTAATAAAAGAAAAACCACTTATGTTAAATAGGTTACTGTTTTATATTTGCAAAGCTTAAAAATAACATGTTCCCTGTTGTGATATTTCTTAAATATTGTTACAGAGAGGGATGTGTGTTTAATCCTTCAAGGAGTTCAGTGCTCCTTCTTGTGTTCACATAGGTGGAACTGGACACAGCACTGAGTGACCTTGAGGCCGCCGACTTCGAAGAACTGGTAAGAGGAAGGGGATTTCTACAGAGGCACAACATGGAACTCCAGTTTGTAGTCAGTCATTCTGAGCGATTAACAAGTGGACTTAGAGCATTCAGCCTCTGGTTTGACAATGGCAAATGTCTACTTGCCCCAAGGCTTTGTATTCAGCTGCAGACATTGGCTGCACCCTGATTACCTAACAAGTGCTGGGACTTCATGAGGACAGAGATGGAGACAGTTTGATGATTTGAGAACACTGTACCTGTGAATTTAACTTAGACCTGGAAACGTGGTTTTCACCTTTTTAAATTTCTAGTTCCTTGGTCCCCTGATGAAAAGACCAGCAGATAAGTAGTTGTTAATAAACAGCATCACCAAAAGGGGCTAGGTTCTTCAAGGTGACATAGAGAAGACAGAAAGACAACAGGCAGCACATTGCCTGTACTTGCCTCAACTTCTTTATCTGTCACTGTGATAAAATACTCTGACAAAAGAGAGGGTTTACTGGCTCATAGATCAGGTTGCAGCCATCATGGAGGAGAGTGCCAGCAGCAGGAGCCTTGGGGACTGGTTGCACCGTGACCCAGTCAGATGGCAGGTAGAACATGTATGCACACAGTGCTCAGCCTGCTCTCTATTAATATGGTTCTAGACCCCTGCGTCCTGCCCACTATTAAGATGGGTCTCCATATGCCAATTAAGATACTCGAGAAAATCCCCCCAAGCATGCCTCCTACACAATCACATGATTTAGATTCCTAAGTTGGCAATAAGCACTGTCCACAGCGTGGAAGCACACAGTCCACCCAGGAAATGCTTGGATGAAGCATTAACTCATCTAACGCCTTTAAGTAAAGGGCAGATCAAGACTATCTGTGGAAGGGAAGTTATAACCAGTCAACTCCAGACTGGAAAACATGGAAATCCCAGAAAGATGTTTGGAGGCAGAGGCAAGAAGAGAAAGATCCTGAAAGAGACTTAACCATGTGACCCAAATCCAGTGTGCAGTCTTCCTTGGCTTCTCATCAAGCAAGTTTGTTTAAAATATCCATGAGGCAGGGCACGGTGGCACATACCTTTAATCCCAGCACCAAGGAGACAGAGACAGTTGAATCTCAAGTTAAAGACGGACCTCGGTTACACACTGAGCCCTGTCTCTAAGTAATGAATATATAAATAGACATCCGTGAGACAGTTAAGGAAATGTAGTGCTAATGGCTGCATATAAGACAAGAATAAATCTTTAAATGGCATTATGGATATAGACAGACAGACAGACAGACAGACAGACAGAGATTTCTTCTGTTTTAGAGTTCTTTTTTTGTTGTTGTTGTTTTTATTTTTCAAGACAGGGTTTCTGTTTCTCTGTGTAGCCATGGCTATCCTGGAACTTACTCTGTAGACCAGGCTAGTCTCAAACTCAGAGATAGCCTCCTGTCTCTGCCTTCCAAGTGCTGGATTAAAGATGTGTGCCACTACTACCCAGCCAAGTACATTTTTTTAAATTTATTTTATTTTATGTGTGTATCTGAGTGTATGTCTGTGTAACATGAACATGTTTGATCCCATAGAAGCCAGAAGAGGGCATATGATTCCATGGAACTGGGCTTGTAGGTGGTTGTGCTCCAATTCTGTGTATTGAGAACTGAACCTGGGTCCTCTATGGGAGCAGTAAGCTCCCTTAACCACTGAGCCATCTCTCCAGCCCCTTAGAGTACAGTCTGAAGTTACTTACTGAAAACGCGTGTTTGGGATTGGTTAGAAATAATTTAGTAAGAGAGAGGGAAAGAGGAAGATATGAGGAAGCAATATGAACCTGTTTTGTGAAATAAAAATGGGCATTGTCCCACACTATTGCAGGCTACTCTCTGGCCCTGACGGTCTCGCCACCTCCGTGGCTAGCCCCATGCAGCAACTGCCCATCTTCTGGTTCTCTTGCTGCAGATTGTGCTCACATTCCCAGCCCATCCCCTGTGGTTAGCTGTCACAGATCCCTGTAACCCAGTAAAATCAAAACTCTAGAGGCTTGTAATTTATCAGTCAGATTTATATCAGTAAATTCTCAACCCACAAAACAGCTACACAATGAACTCAAAACTCAATAGATGTAAACATTGCTGCACACCTAGATGGGGCAAAGCACCCTACTTATTATTTAACCGACTAAGAAATCACCAATCCTTATGGCTCCCAGGACTGTGTGGTTCTGGCTCCTCTTCCTATAGGTCCCATCTTATCTCCTCCCCTCTGTCCGTACCTCCCTCTTTCTGTACTTTCTGTACTTGTCTCTAAAATTCTCAGCCCCCCTTCCTTTTCCACTGCCCAATCACAGGCCTTATCTTGTGCCTGTCCTCACCTGCATGTAGGGTGGACGGGAGCATGGAGGCCAAAATGTAGGTAGTGGAGGAGTCCCCGGGTCCAGGTGGCAGATCCATTCGGATCTGCTACCGGAGTATTTAACTTAGAATGGCTTACAAATCAGGATGCTAGTTGTTGCACCCAGCAATTGTGTTACCTGTTGATCCTAAATTAAGTTTGTGTGGTATTTTCCTTCACAAGGCGACTCAACTGGGTTCCAGAGAGAAAGGTATGGAGGCAAAGCATGGGTTTGCAAGTACACCCCAAAATGCCATGGGAATTTGGAAGCTTGGGGCTGGCATGGCAGTGACCCACCATGGGGACTTGCCAGTGCCTTGCCGGCATAGCGTGGATTGCATTTTTAATATTTCATGCTACATGAATCCATACTCACCTACTCAAATTCAGGTAGTGACAGACACGAAGGAGCTGAGGACGCCGGTCTTGTTCATCCGACTTACAGTGCCCCTGCCTCAGCCTCCTGAGCTCTGTGCTTACAGACATGTGCCACAGTGCTTGGCTCCATTCAGTCCTCTTGTTGCTGAGTATCAGTGCATCATATGGATGTAACAGTTTCAAAGACTTAGGTTGTTTCTGATTTTTTTTCATTTCCTCTTCGTTCAGTATAAAATTAGAAGATGCATGTTACAGGAAGAGACAAAGACAAATATATCTCTTCATCTTTTCCCACTGGCATCACAGGTGTAACTCCTCTCAGAGTTTGAAATAGATGTTTCTAAACCTTTCTGTATCCTTACACAAAACCCCACATGTATAGTTATAGATATTACAGGTAGCTGTGGGAAGGTATATACCCTTTGTTCTGGAACTTCCATTTTCCACATCCTGTAACTTGTACGCCTACACTATTCTAAGACCTGTGCTATTCTTTGACATGAATCAAACATAGATGACCATCCCTCCATCACTGCATGTGGTGTTAGCTATAACTTCTCTGTATTCCAAATAATTCACTTTCTACCTTTACAAAAATGTCTTGATTCACTCGGTCATCTTGTGGATCTCTGGAAGAGAGATTACTCAAAAAGTAGATGTATGTTCAGAGTTTTTTGAATACCACTCACTCTCCCACAGAGGGTGATAATTTTTGCTTTCAGAAGTAGTGCATGGTAATATCGGATATTGTGGATTGTAATGGGAGCTTTCCTGTCACAGCAGTTATTTTCAAAGTCCCTCATGGAATAGCAAATGCTGTGTGCTCTCCCATGTTGTAGGACCACAGATAAAGCTGTCTGACAAGTAAACACATGGGTCTTTTATCTCAGTCCTCTAGCACTGATGTCATAGGTACCAGAACAAGTTGTTTTTAATGAAGATAATCTTTACCTCAACTATTGCAGCTCAACTAGAATATTTTTTTTATCTTCTGCATAAAATGAGTAAATAAGTACTAATTATAAATCAACTGTGAATTTTCCCCCAGTCTGAGGATTACTATGACATGAGACGGCTGTATACAATTTTGGGGTCTTCTCTGTTTTACAAGGTAAGTTGAAGCTTAAAAGATTTGTCACTATCCAACTGCTACATACATAGAGCTAAAGTAGATTTTCTCAAACTTTTACACACATGGAAGAAATGCTACCACTTTGCAGACAAGACTGTGATCTGGAAATAAGACCTCAGAGATTTGTAAATACAGTAAATATTCATGTTTTACTGTATGCTTAGGCATTTCCAAGAGTACAGAAGTGAAAGAGTACTTAAAATAAGATATATAAGACAGAAGAGCACTATGTTCCTTTCTTCAGAATTTTAAAACTTATCTTTATTTAATGTGTGTGTGTGTATGTGAGCCCCACGGAGCATATGTGAAGGCCAAGGTCAACTTGAAGGAGTTGTTCTCTCCTTCTATGTGGGGCTCCTGGGATCAAACTCGGGTTGTCAGGTTTGGTAGCCAGTGCCTGCGGAGCTGTCTCCAGCAGTGTATTGTTAATATCCTCTTGCAGTGGTGTTCTTGCTCCTTTAATCTCTTCTTCAGAGATGAAGTACATTGCGTCTTGTAGCATTGAGTAACTACTTCCTTTAAAGGAATCAAGACAGTTAAGTATTTCACTTAAAAATATCATTAAAAACAGTATATAACATATTTAACAGAGTTGGGTGATTCCGGAGGCACACAGAAAAGAACGTCTGTGCTGACCTAGACCCCGATTCTCTTTCTAGTTTAACCAAACATTCAAGATAATCAGTCCTACTTGAGGTGATATCACTTTGTGTAGTAGTCTGTCTGCTAAGTCCCTTCAGTTGTCAAACTTGGTCTGCAGCTTGACTCAGACCAATAGCATGGACTGCTGACAAATCTTAGCTTCGTTCCTTTAAAACTGCATTATTTTAAGCCTACTATTGAGGTGTTTATGCAACTTTTAGAACTTAGGCTCTCTTTGATCAAATCCCAGGGTTATATGGTGTGCAGCCATCTGCCTAAGGACGATGTTGTTGAGATCGCTGCATACTGTCGCCAGTACTGTGTGCTGCCTTTAGCAGCAAAGCAAAGGATTGGCCAGCTGATAATATGGAGAGAGGTGTTTCCACAACACCATCTCCAGCCCCCTTCAGACTCAGACCCTGAGGCCTTCCAGGAACCTGAAGGGAGATATTTCTTACTAATTGTCGGACTGGTGAGTTATGGACTTCTTTCTTGAATTTCATTTTATATTTTTTAAACCTATTTGCTGAAGAGCACAAACATACTCAGTTACAGTATGAATATGTTAATTACTCATTCAAGAAAATGTTAAATGCTTCTCTATTCCCTTCCTTCTGTATCTGTTTAATACTCATGAAGAAATATTAGTAAAATCCAGTGTAGGATTTTGGCAGTCCGAAGATGTTTTGTTCCCTTCCTATAGTGATTTTAGCCTTTCATGAAACAGTTTAGAGCCGAGCCCAGCATGTTAACCAGCCCTAGGATTCCAGCACTTGGAAGGCGGAGGCAAGAGGACTGCACATTTGAGTCTGAAGGCAGCCTGGGCTGTACATAAGTCCTGTCTGGATGCGGGTGGCAATAAAAGAGGCTATTTGAGAGTTGTCTCAGGAACTTCTCAGGACTAAGAAAACTAGTTGATGGTGAATTGTTGCTTTATCAAAATAAAGCTATGTAGGATTGTTTCCGTTGATTGTTTCCATAGTGGGTCAGGGAGCTTTGAAGATGGGGAAACAAGAAAGAAGAGATTTTCAGAACTTACCGAGTATGTGCAAATGCCCATATGTCTTTAGTATTTACATGCATATACATACAGACTGTATTAAATCTTTTCAGTTGAACCTGTATCGATCTTCCTTTACAGCGACATTACATGTTGTGTGTGCTGTTAGAAGCTGGGGGCTGTGCATCTAAAGCTACTGGGAACCCTGATCCAGATTGCATCTATGTAGATCAGGTCAGAGCAACCCTTCATCAGCTGGAAGGAGTAGAGTCCCGCATAGAGGAGCAGCTAGCCACATCCCCGGGGCCCTGCTTGTCCTGTGCTGACTGGTTCCTTGCTGCACCACGTGAAAAGGCAGATAGTTTGACCACTTCGCCTATCCTTGGTAGGCTGCAGGGGCCTTCCAAAACTGCAACGTCTCCAACATGCAGAAGAACCTTTTTCAGTGACTATTCCTTCAAGGTACGAAAGCCCAGTCCCTCCAGGATCAGTGGAGGACGTGAGCCTGGTGAAGGGGAAGAAGGTGTTGGTCTGAGCCCACACACTACCCCAGATGCAGTACGGAAGCAAAGAGAATCCGAAGGCTCAGACGACAATGTGGCCTTGCTTAAGGTGTGTGTTCATTCCAATGTCTGCACTATGAACAATAACTGAGAGAAATTTTTTTAATTGGGAGAGCATTCCTTGTTTGAAATGGTGGATGTTTTAGTCATTAAGGAAAAGACTTAGAATTGAAAAGAGAAAGAAATACCAAGTGCCAAGACATAAGCCCTGTGGCACTTAGGACACTTTTTTCACAGTGCTTGCAGGTAGAGAAGCTTCAACCACACTGGCCTTTCTTCTGCATTGATAGGGGTGTCAGAGCGTCCTAGTTGTGGGGCAGACTTGGTGTCAGTCTGACTAAGTCGCCAGTACAACATTTAACAGAAGCAGATGATCTGAAGGGGGAAGAGGAAATACCTATTTGTAATAAGCTAAGGTGCTTAACCTGTGTTCAAGAATTGAATGTCACAACATTAAAAATGTGAATGTGGAGCAGAAAATGTTCCTCCTTGAGGTTATGACTTCCCTTGACATTTTCCCACACACACTATAAGATACCTCCACATTTGTCAAAGTCATCACCACCCTTGGGAGCCTTGTACTTACTCCTGAGAGGCTGATGTCTCTCCACACAGTTTTTAAACTTGCCATCAGGAGGATGGAGGTGATGCCAGACAAGGCAGAAGAAAGGCTGAGTCTGAATGGGCTCCAGTGCTTCTGAGTGTGCTGACATGCACAAGCATAGCTCTCCCCTCTCCTATACAAAAACAGTGGGATGCTGTTGGAACCAGAACAGAATGTTTGTTCCATGTATGTTTTGCATCTTACTTTTAGCCAGTTGTATCACTTGGTAAAATTAATAGGAAACAGAGATCAAGAGGATTTGGATAATTTATGTATAGCCAAGCTCTAGTCAGCTTCCATGAATAAGACTGAGATCTGTGTGACCTTGAGTTCAGACAGCATCAAGACAGACAAGCACACGCGCTCGCGAACAAACACACACACACACACACACACACACACACACATATTCATTCAGTAATGGAACTGGTGAGGAGTTTTCACTGTGACTTGACCTTGGAAACCTCCTTAGCAAAGAATAAGAGATGCAGCTTGGCACTGAAAATATTTAAGGGGAGCGGCACAAAAATAGTGTTCTTAGGTTTTAAATTTTGAGTCATTTCTGCTGTGATCCTATTCTTAGATACAAACTGACATACTTATCTTCCAGCTTGCTAGGAAGAAGTCAACACTTCCAAATCCGTTTCATTTGGGAACTTTGAAAAAGGAACTTTCAGAAAAGGAATTGGAAGTCTATAACATGATGAAGTAAGAAACGTCTAGCATGCCTTTTCATCTAAACTCCCTGTCTTTGAGAAAGTACAGAGATGATTCAATGAGTGTGGTTATGATATAGCACAGATGTGAGGTCATATCTATAGTGTTTCTGTAATCATTCATTACATATTTAGGGAAATGAACATATTTGTACTCTAATGAAAACACCAAAAGTAGTATTTTAAAACATGAGAGTCACTCTTTACCTCTTTCCCACAGATAACATACTTTTTGGATGTCTTCTTTTTAAATAAGAGTTTAAAGACTAATTTTACACTCAAGTAGATGCCTGGTTATCCTTAGTCCTGTGCCTGGGAGTGGTATCCGCTAATGCCGTACAGCTTAGAATGCTCACTTCTAGAGAACAAAGGGTTGGCCATTTGCCCAAATTCAAGACAACTGGGCAAGGCCATGCACACTTCCTGGTTCCAGGTGGTACATGAAGGCCTGTGTGGCAGCTGCAGCACAGGTCAGCTTTTCTCTCTGCGGTATTCTGCTTCCTTCACTCACTCCTCTTCCGTGGTTCCATAGAACACATCCCACTGACTTCTCCCCATGTGTCTCCCTCTCAGAATTTGAATCCTAAAATCTGATCCTGAGCAAACAGGTAAAGCTCCAACTTATATTGCAAAAGGAATTCTGAAGTTAAAAAAAAAAAAAAAAAACTAAACAAAGAGTTATGAAGTGTTATATAGTCAGTGTGTGTGTGTGTGTGTGTGTGTGTGTGTGTGTGTGTGTACACGCAGATGCACTTGTGTATGCTGATTTGTGGAAGTTAGAGGATTACCTTAATTGTCATCTCAGGATCTGCCTCGCTTGTCTTTTGAGACAAGGTCTCTCACTGCCTGGTGCTAACTAAGCATGCTAGGTTGGCTTCCTAGTGAGCTCCAGGGCTCTGTCTCTGCCTCTCCACAGCTGAAGTTGCAAAGGTATACCAACATGCCCAGTTTTTTGCATGGTTGCTGTGATTTGAACTCTGTTCCTCATGTTTGTAAGGCACTTTACTGACCGAGCTAAATCTTCTTTTATGTTTATTGTGTGGTTAGCTACCTAGTCAGCCAGAATAGTTTTGCCTGGTGTTTAATGTTGATGTCATGTGTGAGACCAGCTGGAAAAACAACACTAGTTGCAGTTAAGCAATGAAACCTGTAGAATGAGAATTCACTTACACAGGAAGAGTGGGTACATGACCACAAGCTTCTTAGTCATGGAAATATTTCCTAAGTGCCGGTGTGTTCCTAAGTACAATAGCAGTTGCCAAGAAGTGTTTTTTATATGACATTAGGGCAAAAGTATGATAACTTATCCTATTAAAGTAGTGCTCTGAAAATATGTTAAAATTTGGTATTCAATACCTCCATGTTTTAGTGTTTAATTTTAATAGTTAAAATACCTTTAAGCAAATAAATACAAATTCAACCTTCTATGGTAAGCTGAAATCCTTTTGAAAACCCCAGTCTTCCATTTAGCAGTTAGCTGCCAAATTTGATGCCATTTCATTACTGCCATACCATATTTTTAAAATACATACATTGTTTTGACATTGTGTCCAGTAAAAGGAAACTTTTAAGTTTAATAGCTTATTCAAATCCACATGTATAAATAACAGGGCTTTTTCCTTTAAAAGATGCCAAATATGTACAACTTATTCATTAAAGATGTGGAGAGTTCATTTTAAAAGCATGTTATTAGATAAATGTATTATATAACTCAAACTTGTATGTACCTTTGTAAATATATGACATAAAAATACATCTTTTACACCAAGCATTTTATTCAGTGGCATAGTTACATCCACTCTCTATTTCAACAATCCCAGCTGACCGCTGTCCCCATGATACCGCTTTGCATGAAGGTCGCCAGTCTCACTGTATTGGCCTCCCAAGTCCTGACACTCAGCAGTGGAGAGTAAAAGACAGGGTACAGAAAGAACAGGCTGCAGGGTCAGGCAAACCCTAGGTGACAGTGCATCTGAAGTCAGGCACATCCCAGTGCTGGATACGTCTCCATGGCTAAGAGGACCACAATAACATGTAATATCATGCATGGCCATTATGGAAAATGAGCTGAGTTACTTTCAAACACACACTGTGGCACATAGAAGACACTCATGATAACTGTTGTTGTTTCTTGCCTCTTTGTTATTCTTTTGACCCTTCTTCCTTCAGGGAAACATAAACATTTTTTATAGGTTCTGCCTACCTATCTGAGATTAAATACAGGGGGATGAGGAAGAGATAGGAAAGAAAAGAAAAACTGAAAACAGTAAGCAAACATTGTTGGAACAGGATCTAAGAAGGGAGTTGTGTGAGATTTCTGAATACTTGTGAGAAAACTTCAAGAAACCAAAACAAGAATCTTACAACCTCAGCTTCTTCAAAAACGTGCAGTTGTTCTTGGAATGTTCTTCTCATGCCCATCCCAGGTGTAGCAGTTAAGAGTGAGTTTACTTTAGATTGTTCATTGCATCTGGCTATTACTATTTGTTTAGATGCCTCTATGGGAAAACATGTTTTTGTTGCATGCAGTTTACCTGCTGCATGAAGCTTATCCTCAAGAATGTACACTTTACTCGTGTGACTTCTCTTAACCATCAGAGTATAAACTGTCTGATGCTTTGAATAAAGTCGACTGTTGCATGAGACCTTTATCAGCCTCATTTTAAAGGTTCTACCTCCTTTAAGCAGAATATAAATGAGAAGAAGGTTGTAGTAGTGTAGAAGAATACTATCAACTGTTGGCACAGTGATAAGCTACTAGTCTAACTTTGTAATTGCTAATAATTTTATATTTCTTCAGAATCATCATTATTGTTGCCATGGCAAAGAAGTTTGATGCTGCTGGTTTCAATGAGTGCTTGGTGGGCGATGATGCTGTGTGTGCCCTACTCTAAATGATACCATGTTTATGGCTAGTTGCGATCTGTGCCAAACATGAGCTCAGTTATTTATCACAAACCATAGCAAAAGAGGCCTTAGCCATTTGGTTGTTTAGTGAAGAGACTTTAAGCTACTTACAAATGAACTGGTGTTTATCCATCCATAGCTGGCACTGTTTGTCTCTATTAAGGAACTAACAATAGCCTAACATGTACTTTAGTTAAGGACAGAAATTTAAACATGTGGCTCAGATTTCTATCTATAACCATACTGCTAATATTATTTCAAATAGTCTTGTGAGAACTCTACAAAATTCAAAATTAAATATTCTTTGATTTACTTTAATTTCCTTCTCTCTCTCTTTTTCAAGATTGACCTCTGGTCCTGAGAATACACTCTTCCACTATGTTGCCTTAGAAACAGTGCAAGGCATCTTCATCACCCCCACCCATGAAGAGGTGGCTCAGCTAGGTGGTTCCGTCCACTCTCAACTAATAAAGAATTTCCATCAATGTTGTCTCTCTATCCGTGCAGTTTTCCAGCAGACATTGAAGGGGGAGGTAAGCAAATATCAGCTCTCTGTTCTCTTTAATCAGCATGGTCAGCAGTATTCAGTTCTGTTCAGTTCTGTGGCCTGGAATCTTACCTCTGGAAATGATGGACCGAGTTTTTCATGGCAAAGTACAAAACAGTAGTTTATAATACCAACTAGCCACTCATATCTAATATTTGTGGATTAACCCCTTGTTAGTTGGCGGCTACTATTTCAATTTTGGATAAAATTTCATTTAATGTTGCACCCCATGTTTGAGTAGTAATATTATATATACTTAAAGGATCAATCAAATTCTTGTGGTGACAGGGGAACTGGTGTTGAACTGTCATTATAGAAAAATATTGAGAGATTTATGGCTAGGACTGCAGCTATCAGCTTAGTTGGTAAAGTGCTTATGTCATCCAGGAAGCTCTGGGTTCCATCTCCTATTGTGAATAAACTGGTGCACATCTATAATCCCAGTACTCCTGATGTGGAGGCAGGAGGATGAGAAATTCAAAAAAATCATCTCCAGACTCATAGTAAGTCTGAAGTATCCTGAGCTGTATGGGACTCTGTCTCAGAAAAGGAGAACTATACAGGTGGCTCAGCAGTTAAGACCACCTTCTGCTCTGGCAGAGGACCTGGAGTTTGGTTCCCAGCACCACGTTAGACAGCTCTCAACCACCTGTAATTTCATCCCCAGGGGACCTGATGGTCACTGGCCTCCTTAAGCACCTGCACATAGGTGGTGCATGTAAACTCACATGGGCACACACATATACTCATAAATACATAAATCTTTAAAAAACAAAAGAAGGGAAGGGAGGAAGAAGAGGAGGGGTTTGTACCCCATCTATCAACCGTCCAGGAGCACCCCTCTAAAAACACTTGGGATATATGCAGCATACCCATTTTGTGAACAACACTGGGCTGGGGATAAGCAGCCCTGACTCTTTGGATTATATCACTTCTCAGGGCCCATTCAACAGTAGAGTTCTGTCTTCCACACTTTTGGGTTCTTAGAAACTATTAAAACAAGGTTCTGATTGACCAGGGAGCCCTTCCTGCTTTCAATGCTTGGGCTCTCTTCTCCCATATTGCCATAGCAGTGGACGCTCTGGGAATGTCCTCACCTTGCTTGGTCATATTCAACAACAGAAACTGGCCTTTCTCATTACATGTCAAGGTACCTGCTCTGCACCAGACACTATTCTAGGTACTATGAAAGAAAACAGACTAAAGCTTTTCCCTGAAACCTGCCTCCTAATGATGGAGCCGAACAAAGAAATAGTAAATCCAGGAGAGCCAGTGTAAGAGTTACTTTAATCATAGGCTGAGTGGTGTAGGTCACTGTTTGACAGATTTCCTCTGATCGTGTCAAGCAAGCTTGGAACAGGCATGAGTGGACAGGAGAGGGCTGTGTGGCTATTTGGGGAACACAGCATTTAGGAGGACAGCTGGCCACTGTGAGCACACACCAGCATGGAAACTTATACAGACACACACACATCTTCAAAAAGGAAAAAAGTATAAACCAAACATGATGATACCTGTCTAACCCAACCACTTGAGACAGTAGGACAGAATGAGACAGTAGGAGTGCCCCAAGCTTAGGACCAGCTCCAGCCAGCCAGAGATAAATGGTGAGAGCTTGTCTTGAAAAAAACAGAAACAAGAATAGAGAGAGAACAGTACTTGCTCTCTGCCTTTGGTAAAAGCTTGTAATCTATCTTAGGAGATAATGTTTAAAGCAAGAATTGAGGAAGAATAGGGATTTTCTGCAGGTTAACAGGGAGAATAACATTGTAGACTCTTAGTACCAAGTCAGCCAACATCATCATCATTGATATTTATGTGAACCATTTTCTTTTTCTAGTTCCCAGGATTAAACCCTGGGGCTCTGTGCACGCTAGACAAGCGCTCTACTACTGAACTACGTTCCCAGGTCCGAAGATTTTAAAATAACACTGTCAATACTAGTTGATACTCATAATCGATGCTCATTTGCAGAAAAAGAAAGTGTTGAGTGGTGGAGATCATTCGGAGTCTGCAGCTTCAGTGTCTTCTCTGAGCCCTGTGAAAGAACATGGTGTGCTGTTTGAATGCTCACCTGAAAACTGGACTGATCAGAAAAAGACACCACCAGTCATGTCGTACTGGGTGGTAGGGTAAGTGTGGGGAAAGTATGTGAATGGGAAAATAGGGCCAGAGTGAGAGGGAAAGCAGAGGTGTCGCCAAACCTCAGCTTGTTGTCAAGCTTAAATCTTTTAATTTATTCTAGAGCCTTGATTTTTTATTTTGGGTTTTTTCCCTAATACCTCCCTTGTGTCCTTCCAGTGGAGATAAGAGAGAATGATTGGGGAGGGATTTGATCAAAGAACATCGAGGTTGTGAAAGAAAGAGAGGGGGGAGGGAAGATGAGAGATAGGAAGGAAGGAAGAAAGAAAGAGAGAGGAGAGAGAGAGAGAGAAATCAGGATCAGGGCTGCTCAGAGACCTCCACAACCCTTACTCTTCCCCATTGCCTCTTCCTTTATTTTCTCTTTCTCCTTTCCCTCTTCTTTTATTCCTCAGTTCCATGTACTCCTCCAAGACCCTTCTGTCTATGTCACCCTGTCTGTCCACTGTGGGCCAGCCTCATTGCCACTGGGCAGCTGTTTCTGTGTTCTTTCTATAGAGGCCCCCCTTTACATCCATCAACACTGACAGGTTATCTTCTCAAAAGGACCCATGAAGAGCTTCCTTCCCCCACTTCCTTCCTGATTGTTTTCTCTCTCTCTCTCTCTCTCTCTCTCTCTCTCTTTCTCTCTTTCTTTCTTTCTCTCTCCCCTCTCTCTTTCTTTCTTCCTTCCTTCCTTTCTTCCCCACTCTGCCTTTCTCTGCACTGTCCCCTTTACTGTTTTGGGAGGGTTGCCTACTGGCTTTCTTGTCTAGTGCCTTGGTACAGAGACAAGAATGCCAGCTGCATGAAATCAGGATTCCTACTTGTCTTTTCCACTATTGATTTCTGTCTGTAATTGGCCCTGGCACTCAATAGCAACTTGATAACATTTGAAAGTGTAGTAGATGGAGTTGTATTGGACAAACAGAGTGGATGGATGAGTGAGTAGCATGGTGAACCAGAGGCAAAGAAAGTCATCATCCCTAACCTTACATCTTATAGAGGAAATCTGAAACACACACCCTCACTGTGTGTTATAGATACAATATTGATTTATATCTATATATTTGTATTTAAATATGAATATGTGTATGTACACATCATAGATTAGACCATACAGCATACTACAGGAATCCTGAAGAAGAGAAATATAGTGTTTGCCAAATTTTATCTGCAAATGAGTTGTCACTGTTACAATGTTTTAACAATAATAGAGCAGTTTAAAATATAAGTGGCAATAGAATATTTAATGGCTACTGTGCTTAAAATGATATGGACAGTATTGCCTAGATGGTAATGAACAGGTTTAATATTCAGGACTGAGGGGCACGGTAATGGGCATGGATTAAATAGGAGTTCTTACACTCTAAGACAATAGCATTAAGACATGGATTATTTATTTTAAAACTGGGCTGTGTTTTATTTTCTGTAGATTTAGATTCATGAGTTTTTGATGGCAATGGTGTTTTTTGGTTTTGTTTTCAGTTTATTACTGATTCTCCCAAAACTGAAAGAAAACAAACAGAAGGGATTGTATCACCCTTAATAGCTGAAATGACCATGTGTTTTTCTTTCTGCAGGAGGCTCTTCCTTAACCCAAAACCTCAGGAACTATATGTCTGTTTTCACGACTCAGTCTCAGAGATTGCCATTGAAATGGCGTTTAAATTGTTCTTTGGGTTAACATTGTAGCTGTGTTTGAAAGATACAAAGTGACACACAGATGGACCACAGGACAGCATCAGAATGGCCGAAATCATCATACAGAGATGAAGCTCAGTGCAGTCATTGTTCAGTATTGTACTTGTTAGATACTGAGATGCAGTACTATTGGGTTACTGCATCAGTTCTTGTGTTGTATTATATAAGACATCTGAGCTGATATTCAATCAAAATATAGAGACAAGATTGCTAATTTATTGCCATTTTGGTACACCATGCTAATTTATTGAATAGTTTTAAATAATGTGAATTCTTTAATAAAAATTAATATAGGAAATGTTTATTTGGGGGGGTCATATTTAAATCATTGTTTGTTTTCATAAAACCCAATACTGACTGACTGATACCTGGTGAAGGAATCATGAGTTGAAGAGATGACAAGGTTGTGTAGTCAGTGCTGTGCCGTGAGCGAGTTTTCTATCAGTCAGACCTCAGTGTACATGGGGTTAATCACATTATTATTGCATTAGGATTTTGAAATGCCCAATTAAGAAAAATGTGCTGTTTGCTTATTGGTCAGTATCTAAACTTACAATACCTGTGTTCTGGTTTCTTAGCAAATCAAAAGCCTCTGCATTGGTTTAAGTATTTTAGTAGATACCCCACTACAGAGGCAGAGGGGAGGATGACAGTTAAAGTTAATTTGTATTTATTTGTTTCTCTTTATTCTTTGTGGTAAACTTTATTTGGATTAGGATATATATTGCCAATCATCTGTAAACTTCCATTACTTCCTTTCTGGTTCACAGACATTTATATCAACTCTGTCAGGTCATGTTAAAAACACTGAAGTGGGGCTGGAGCTCGGGAACAAGTACTTCATTGGAAGAGACCTCAGTTCAGCTCCCAGCACCCACGTTAGGCAACTCAAAACCACCTGTAACTCCAGGGAAAAACAGGCTAGAGCTACCTACCATATGTAACTGCTTTTATAAAATACTAATTTTTGTCAGCATCAGTCTGTATTGGGTTTTCCCAAAGGAATGGGCTTGCTTTCCTTGACTGTAGCTGACGTGAGCATCAGCAGTACAGAAGGCTGACATGTCAGATTTTCTTTGGCTGTGAGAATTTGATGTGTTGAGAAGTATAGTAAATGCTGAATTTATTATTACCATCTACCCAGATGGACATCCAGAGGCTCAGTATCTGCCCACATTTTACAGTCCTGGGTAATTTCTCCTTCAGGGATTGTATATGTTGGAAGGCAAGCTATTTAAATCCCATCTAAAGTTTGTCCCTACATTTTCTCTCCCTCAAACATGAGCCTTCCAGCTTAAAACTAGAAAACATACGAGTCATCCCTGATTCATTTGGTCTTATAAAAAATGCTGTTACCTCGGGCATCAGTGAAAGATTCTCATCAAGGCATGGGTGACAGATACCAGCTGTTTATATCACCAGTGACTTCTGGGCCTTACTATCAGCTTTCAAGTCATATAAGAAAATTATGCACCTTAAAATGTAGAAAACAGTTTGAAGTATCTCACCACTTAACTGAGTCAAATTAGTTAAGACTCTTCTATCTTAGACTGCCTGTGTGCAGATATATGCATTCTAGCATTTCTAAAACTGTATTTATTAAATGTCTTGAATTTCTGGGTATACCCTCAAGTCCTGAGCTGTTTCTAGTGCTGATCATTATGATGAATGGAGCTGTTAATCACCTCAGTGTTCAAACAGAACAAACTAAGACTAGAGGGAACTTTTTTATCCCATTTAAATTTTGATCTGTTGGTGCTTTCTTTGGGTCATATACCCACGAGCACACTATTCAAACTGTGATGTAAAAGACAAACACAGCACAGATGGTAAAGATGGGCCATTGGTGGTGTGATACATGTGCACCATAAGTCCATGTTGAGGAGACATTGCATTTTTAAGGAATGAATATTGTCTTCCTTTTCATTTCCAAGTGAATATTGAAGGCAAACTTAGCTGACCATGTCTGTAAATAACATGTCTGACTCACATCTGAAAGTCAATCAGTCTGACTGTTGGTCAGTAGATTTCTTGTCTGTCTCGTTTTCAGGGAGGGGACAAAGTGTCAAGTACAGATCCCATAATGATGGGCCTCAGAGAAACCTCCATGAGTCAGGTTTTGTTCACATCCTGGTACTAAAGAACACTACTGTATGAAAGTAAAATGCATTGTCTGCCTAACATGCTTAGAACTGTTATGTATGGCTTGGTGGCACATGCCTAGAGTCCAGTATTCAGGAGGCTGAGGCAGAGGGCAGGCTGGGCTACATAACAAGACCCTATCTGTAACAAACAATAAACCACAAGTACTTTCTTACTACTATCTCGTGCTTCTTAGCCCCAAAGAAACTCTAGACTCTTACTTTTCTTTTCCTCTTCTCTCTCTCCTCCCTTTCAGTAGCTTTCTCTGTTTTTGTCTTATCAAAGAACTATACCTAGGAGGGTAGGTAGTGTCTCACTTTTCATGCCAAGGGACTATACATAATGATAAATACCTAACAAAATGGTTATTGTAAAATAATCTCTTTTAAATATTTTTGACACAAATTGAAAAGACCGAGAAACCAGTATACTAAGTTTTGTCTGCCTTAACCATTCTTCGTCTCTTTATGCTCTCCCTAGACCATGGTTTTCACATGTTGTCAACTATGAAGCATAAGCTGTGGATACCATTTATGGTCAATAAGTGGCCACTGTTTGAGAATCAAAAGGGCACAGTTAAGTCATACCCATTACTGCACAACATGGCAGCAATGATCTGATAAAATTACTTCACACTATAGTTTTGAGAATAAGGATTTATATCTTGGATTTTTTTTTTAAATGGTAAGTTCTGTTAAAACTTGAACCTACACACCAAACCATATGAACTAATTTAATTATGAAGAGTTTTATTTCTGTATGTAATTAAAGCTATTTTTCTACATCATCCAGAGTTTTCAATAAAAATGTTTTGGAGGTTCGTTTGCAGTATTATGTTTGCCTTTAAAAATTATCTGTGTGTGTGTGTGTGTGTGTGTGTGTGTGTGTGTGTGTGTGTGTGTACATGCATGTGTGTATGCTTGTGCTCACACCCAGCACTATGACTCAGTGGCAAGGCGCATATAAGGTCAGTGCACAACTCGAGTTTGTTTCTTCCTACTCTCTGGATCCTAGGGACAGAACTGTGTTATCTTGCTTGGCAGTAGTTACCTTGACCTGTGGGGCCGTGTAGGGTGTCTTAGTTTTTGGTGTGGCATAGGCCTCGAACCCAAATCCCAATGGGGCAACGGCAGGTGTTCGGCTACGCCCCCAGAACCCAGGGCCCTGACACTCGGGCTAAGACCTCCATTTGATCTGCACCATTCAGTCACATAGGCTATGCAGCCCCTCCCAAAGAGGTGTCACCTACACGGGACTTTCTCATATTATTGGGGCCTGCAGTCTTGCGGCTGTTGTGAAGGATTTTCCTGTGTTCCAGCAACAAGGACCCAAAGCAGGCGACCAATGTCAGGCTCAAACAGCTACATGACTGCAGGAACTGCCTGCCTCTTCAAGCGAGCTAACTGGGCCACCTGAGTCTGCTAAGTGGGTGGTCAGGGCTTTTCTTCCCCACTCCTCTCTCTCAGCACACAGGCTAGCCACTTCTCACAGTGCAACACGCCCACTGTCTCTGTTATGCAGAGCATCCCAGCATTGTCTGGGACCCCCAGAATTGAGACAAATCAGCCCCTGGCTGCCTTGGCTGAGGGAACCGGTGGCTGGGATGCAAGGAAGTCCTCCAGAACAGCAGCACACTGTCAGGCCCCAATAATATGAGAAAGTCCGGGGTTCCAAGATCTTTATTGACATGGCGGATGGTAGATGGTCTGGATGTGCACACCCTCCACACTTAGGTTGGGGATGGTGGGCCTAAATTAAATAGGGAGGAGGTAGGGTGAGAATTATGTAATTGGCTATGCCCTCTGGCCTTTAGGTAACTCATTAATATGGAAATCTCGAGGCTGAGACCTGTAGTCACGCCCTCTACCTGTGTAGGTGACACCTCTTTGGGAGGGGCTGCATAGCCTATATGACTGAATGGTGCACAGATCAAATGGAGGTCTGAGCCCTGAGTTCTGGGGGCGTGGCCGAACACCTGCCGTTGCCCCATTGGGGTTGGGGTTCGGGGCCTATGCCACACCAAAAACCAAGACACCGTACATGACCCCACATTGACCCACTGAACCACCTTGCTATCCTTAAATTGCCTTTATAAACACCCAACAAATGTTTCCTGAACTTCTACCCACTGCCAAGCACTGCAGATGCAGCTGTGAACAGACTAAGGCTTTCTGCCCTCACAGAGTCTGTCTTCTCCTGACAGAGGAAGACCACGAAAAAGATAACGGATGTTGCTGAATGCTAAGAGAATTAACTGGGAAGTAAGAAAATGTGAAGTTGGTAAAGGGGGTGGCCTGGGAAGGATTTGCTGAATTGGCCTCAGCATAAACTGAGAAAATGTAACCATGCTGATTGATGAGGAGAGAGGAAGAAACAGCACAGAAGCCCTTAGCCCAAGTACTTTTATATCAGTTAAATCACTACAGCTTCTTCCCTTCCTTGAATCAGGAAATTGTCACACAGCCAATCAATTAGGTTCAGGTCCAGACTTTGAAAACTTGACTAAGCTCCCATAGTGTTAAAAGGCAATGTTCCTGAGTGAGTACTCTCTCTTGGTCCTGTGTTGCTGGGTGCAGGTAAGTGGATGCCGATGGTATAGATCCTAGGGGAATAAGCAATAATATTGCCAGCCGTTGGGTCAAACATGAGCGTGGAGGGTAAGGCACAGGAAATGGCACAGAAGAAGGCAGAAGACTCAGTTTTCTGTCCTTAGAGGTTCCATGTCCCCTGTGAGCAGAGATAGAGCCTTAGCTTAGAAATCCAGTCTCATGGGGAGAGTAATGAGGACTGCCTCTTTAAACTTCTGTTACATTCCTGTTGCAGTGCTTCATTACATAAAGGAGATTGAAACATGTCACCTTACAAGTCTTGGTAAATAAGCTGGCCATTTCTGGAATTTTCAGGGGGCTTCACAAAGGATTTTTAAATCTCTGTGATAAGACAAATTAAAATATGAATCCCTTCCGGTCTGGGCCAGAGCACTGAGCAGATCTTGGGTGGCAGCTCTGCCCCCAACCTCCAAGAACCCAGAGGAAGCAGGGATCCCAGGCGCTCTAACTTGGACAGTGTCTTAGAAACTAGTTCTCAGATCTGAGGCCTGGACCAGACCTCTGCCAGGTCTGCTGTTGTATGGACCCCGGATTCCACCTGAGACATACTGGAAGGTCCACTCAACCCAGAGCCACAGAGGAACAAATGAACTCAGAGCATCAGACAATATATCCTGAGATATTCTAGAGGAGACACTGCACCCAGAACAGCAGACACCTAGCTGGACTGCTACCTTGGAGGCACCATATCCTGAGGCATCCTAGAGGTACCACTGTAATCAGTGCAGCTGGAAAAGATCACAGAGACATCTGGACCCCTAGGAGAGCAGCCACAAGCTAGATAACTGGAAAGGCAGGCTTCAGTCAGAGACAGCAAGTACAGGCAGCACTAGAGTTAAGGAGATGGCAAAAGGCAAGAGCAATAACATAAGCAACAGAAACCAAAATTACATGGCATCATCATAACCCAGCTCCCCCATCAGAGCAAGCCCTGAACACCCCATCACACCAGAAAAGCAGGATTCAGAATTAAAATCACTTCTCATGATGATGATAGAGGGCTTTAAGAAACATATAAATAACACTCTCAAAGAACTTAAGGAGAGCACTGGTAGACAGATAGAAACCCTTAAAGAGGAAACACAAAAATCCCTTAAGGAATTGCAAAAAAAAAAAAAAAAAAAAAAAAAAAAAAAAAAAAAAAAAAAATGCAACCAAACGGGAGAAGGAATTAAACAAAACCATGCAGGATCTAAAAATGGAAGTAGAAACAATAAAGAAATCACAAAGGGACAATACCCTGGAGATAGAAAACCTAAAAAAAAGATCAGGAGTCATAGACACAAATATCACCAACAGAATACAAGAGATGGAAGAGAGAATCTCATGTGCAGAAGATACCATGGAAAACATTGACACAACTGTCAAAGAAAATGCAAAATACAAAAAGCTACTAACCCAAAATATACAAGAAATCCAAGACATAATGAGAAGGCCAAACCTAAGGATAATAGGTATAGATGAGGGGGAAGACACCCAACTTAAAGGACCAGTAAATATCCTCAACAAAATTATAGAGGAAAACTTCCCTAACCTAAAGAAAGAGATGTCCATAAATATACAAGAAGCCTACAGAACTCCAAATAGTTTAGACCAGAAAAGAAATACTTCCCGCCATATAATAGTCAAAACATCAAATGTACAAAACAAAGAAAAAATACTAAAAGCAGTAAGGGAAAAAGGCAAAGTAACATATAAAGGCAGACCTATAAGAATTACACCAGACTTCTCACCAGAGACCATAAAGGCCAGAAGATCCTGGACCGATATCATACAGACCCTAACAGAACACAAATGCCAGCCCAGACTACTATACCCAGCAAAACTCTCAATCATTATTGATGGAGAAACCAAAATATTCCATGACAAATCCAAACTTACACAGTATCTCAACACAAATCCAGCACTTCAAAGAATAATTGGTGGAAAACTCCAACACAAGGAGGGAAACTACAACCTAGAAAAAGCAAGAAAGTAATCTTCCAAAAACCTTAAAAGAAGGTAGCTACACAAACATATCTCCACGGATGTTAGCCCAAAATCTTGGATTAGCAAAGACTCAACCCACAGACCACATGAAGCTCATGAAGAAGGAAGACCAAGAGGAGATGCCTCAGTTCTACTTAGAACGAGAAACAAAAATGCTCAAGGGAGCAAATAGGGAAACAAAACATGGAACAGAAACTGAAGGAGGGGCCATCAGAAGACCATTCCACCTGGGTATTCACCCCATGTACAGCCACCTAAGCTAAACACTGTTGTGGATGGCTGGAAGTGCATAATGTGAGCAACATGATAGAGCTGTCTCCTTAGAGGTCTGCCAAAGACTAACACACTCAGAGGACGATGCTCACAGTTAACCACTGATATGATCAGGGGTTTCCCAATGGAGAACTTAGTGAGAGGATTTAAGGAACAGAAAGAGTTAGTGACCCCAGGTGGAAAGCAACAATACCAAACAACCAGAGCCCCTCAGGGTCTAAACCACCAGCCTGGGAACACATAGGGAGGGACCCAAGACTCCAGAGGTATATGTAGGGGAGGATGGCCTTGTCCGACATAGGTGGGAGAGGAGTTTCTTGGTCCCATAAAAAAAAAATGAACACAGAGTGGGGGGGAATATGAGGGTGGGGAGGGGATAGGGGGGTAGGTGCGGTCACTGCCTCATAGAAGCATGAGGAGGGGGATGGGATAGGAGGTTTCCGGGTGGTGGGAGGAAGTAGGCTAAGGGGATAAAATCTGAAACGTAAATACTACAACCAATTTTAACAAGCGGAAAAAAAAAGTCAGAACCAACATCTTTTAAAAAAAAAATGTCAGCCCCCGGGGGGGGGATTTTTTTTCTTGATACTAAAACTTGTTCTGAGAATTGTATATTGCAGAATACACAGCCTTGGTGTATCTACTCATCAAGCATACTGAGCAGACCTGCCCAAACCTCCGATGTCCTGGAATTCCATCTGGATTCAGTGAAGACACAGCATCAGAGGCTTATCAACTTACTCTTCCCCCCACCCCTCTTCTAAAATCTCAACGCCCTTAATCAGCTTGAAGAAGTTAAAGAAGAGTCAGTGCCCCTATTCCCTGAGCTTGGGGACTAAGGTGGTTAATAATGGTCTGTCTTTCTAGGGAAGAGTAATGGTTTTGTTGGAACAGGGGGGATTAGCTAGGACTTATTGCATAGCCATAACCTATTGGTAGAAATCTGTATAATTATTATCAAGATGAAGTTATAATTTCTTAAATGGTACAAAATTTACTTTGATTTCAAATTTAAGGTTTTCATTGGTACAAGCCTCTTATTAATATAAAAATGAGATGGATATTGATACTCCCATGGGCATTGTGCCTGTATAACACATTTAGGAATACAAGGCCTAGACCCAGCCCTTTTTTAACTTTTTTAACTGATTTGGGACGGTTAACCTATGAGTTAAGGGACTATAGCAAATTCATGGCTTTGAGTTTATTGTTAGGGTGTTTTCCATATTTTATTTAGAAATAGCTGAGAGGAGTGAACAGACAACAGTCCAGGTTACCTTACATGGATAGTTGGTTTTCAAAACATCAGAAGTCCATAGAACTGACGCTACAAATATTTATATATTAATGTTCATTTTGATTAGAGACCTGTCTGCTCACAGCTTCCTGTCGTGGATTCTGAGAAGAAATTGAGCATCCTTGGAGTTATGCCAGTTGTGTGGTGACAGCCACTAGGCAAGAATTGCCTCTCTCCATCTACAGACAAATTACTGTCCAGAAAAGGACACACATGCAGAATAGTCGACTGATTATATCTGCCTAGACAGAGTAATCAGCCCTTAATAATCCTGCATCACTAAGGTCTGTCAGATGATTCTGGCCATAAGGCTGAAGATTTGATGCTCCAACGTTCGGTAGTATAGGGGCTTTTCAGGTGTTCAGCAGTCTCTATAAATTGGCTAAGTTTTAGAAGCTATGTTTAATGCTTCCCATAACTTCAGTTAACTCAGTCATTCTGGATTTCTGATGGGGTTGAAGACCTATAGTCTCATAGCCAATCCTGGCTATTTACTTTGAGAGAAAAGATCTGAGTAGATGGTTTTTAGCTGACATTCATTCTAAAGCCAAAAAAGCCAGGATCAAAAGTGAGTGTTTTAGTTAGAAGAGATGACAGAGGTTCTGGTTAGTCAACAAAATGATGGACTGGGTATTAGGACTATCTTGTACCTCACTGGTACAATTAGGAATAAGTATGCTCTAATTCTATTTTGAGAGAAAAGTTTTACTTTAACAGGAAGAGTGATATGTAGGAGGAGCTAAGTGGGAAGGAGTACTAAGAGGTAGAGATGGAGCAAGGAGAGAAGATGAAGAAGAGAAGCTAGGTGATGAGAGAGAGAAAGAGAGAGGGGGCATGGAGGCAGATGTTCACATGTCTCCACCAGTCAAAGATAGTTTTTATATCTAGGTTGGGTATTGGGTTAAGCTTCTGATTGAGCATTACCAATCTTATAAATCCTTTGATTAACATTTAAAAAAAATCATATAAAAGCAAAAAGGAAAGGGGGGGCATGGGACAGGGCTGTTCTAGGGAGGGGAAATGTGGAAAGGGGATGGCATCTTAAATGTAAATAAAATATAATTAAATTAAATTTAATTAAATTAAAATTAAATTAAATTAAAAAATAAATTAAATTAAATTAAAAAAATATAAATCTGTGGGTGATTATGAAGGCACTTGCTTCAGGAAGATTAATCTAGACACAGTATATGAAGTAGAAAGACCAGTTGAAAACGCAGAGTTGGTGAGTCACTGGGAAGGGACAGCTGGAGATATGTTAGGAGCCGACTTTTAGCAGAAAGTGGCTAGATTATCTTTGCAGCCATCTGGAACCATATACCCTGATAAGAGATTTGGTTTTCAATAGCCTACAACAGCTGAAGCACACTCTGATATTCCACATATTTTGTGTTGCTGTTTATTGCCCCCAGCTGCAAGGCGCACATGGTAGCCACGCCTGCAAGGTGCACGGTGCACGTGCTATCCACGCTATAGATGCTTACGTCATATCAACACCTGCAAGGCACATGGCAAAAGTGTATAAATACCTCAGAATTCCCTTCAATAAACGAGACTTGATCAGACTTTCTGTCTTATCTCCATTCTTCGCATCTCTTCCCCTTTATTCTCTCTCTCTCTCTCTCTCTCTCTCTCTCTCTCTCTCTCTCTCTCTCTCTCTCTCTCTCTCTCTCTCTCTCGACCCTGACCCTCAGACCGGAGCAGCAGCTTGGGCCCAGGACACAGTGGCTGCCAATGGTGGAGCGGAGCAGGCTGCAACATTTTGGCCCACAAAGCCTGGCAGTATGGGCTGCGACATTTTTGGCTCCCAGCGTGGGGCAGCGGGAACAAGAGACCCAGTGAGGGATGTTACTGGAAGAAGGTGATCACGAAGCATTGAGAAAGGTAAGGAAAATGGGACAAGAAATTAGTCAACCTGAATCCAACTCTCTGTTTTGGTTTTGTTTGCTGCTCACATGTGTTAATTTTCTGCTTTTGTTCTTGAATGCTGTCTTTTTTGTTCAAAATAAAAAGAAGCGTAAGTTAGAATCCAAAATACAGCCAAAGGTTGATGACAATTTGTCAGAGCCAGATTGTGCTGACCAAGAGGAAGAGGAAGTCAAATTTTATGACGCTGAAATGCCCTTTCCCTATGTGCCTCTACCTCCAAGTGCTCCCCCAGTGGAGACAGTGGTTATAGATCCCAAAAAGGAGTTACAGGACAAAATTTCTACCCTTAAACAACTGATAGAGTTAGAAAAAGAGTATCAGGACTTAAGTAACCAGTTACAGAAATTAAGGACAGGGAAGAGGTCTCAAGACACTAACTGCAAAAATCCCCCGGATTTTCACGTTCCTCAACCTGGTGTCCAAAGGCAGTCCCTATCCTCTAGCCTTAGTTGAGCTACAGATCAGGCAGAGGAGGGAGACGCTAAGGCTTTCCCTGTATCAGAGACCAGAGACACTCAAGGGGTTGCTTGGAGACATCACACAGGGTATAATTTTCAAATTATTAAAGAATTAAAAAATGCAGTATCTCAATATGGTGCCACTGCTCCCTTTACTCTTGCGATTTTAGATTCTGTTGCAGAAGAGTGGCTGACTCCTAGTGATTGGAATACATTAGCGAGGGCAGTTCTTAGTGGTGGAGACTATCTTATTTGGAAATCAGAGTATCATGAGAATTGTAAAGAGACAGCTAGTAGAAACATTCAGGCAGGCAATGGTTGGTCCTTTGATGCCTTAGTAGGAGAAGGGCAATTTGCTTCTAGTAATAACCAGATGCAATATGACCCAGGTTTATTTGCTCAAATTCAAAATGCAGCTACGAAGTCTTGGCGTAAACTCCCGGTAAAGGGAGACCCTGGTGCATCTTTAACAGCAGTCAGGCAAGGGCCTGATGAACGATTTTCTGACTTTGTTCATCGATTAATGACAACAGCAGGGATGATTTTTGGTAATGCAGAGGCAGGTATAGACTATGTGAAACAACTTGCATATGAAAATGCCAATTTTGCCTGCCAAGCAGCCATTAGACCCTACAGGAAAAAGACGGATCTTATAGGGTATATCAGACTCTGTTCTGACATAGGTCCCTCTTACCAACAGGGCTTAGCTATGGCGGCTGCTATGCAAGGACAATCTGTAAGAGATTTTTTGGCAAGTAAAGACAGAAAGGCATGTTTTAAATATGGTAATCCTGGACACTTTGCAAGAGATTGCAGGGTAGAAAATGAGTTAAGCCAGAGACAGCCCAGAAAACAGCCTGGGCTCTGCCCATGTTGCAAACGTGGAAGGCATTGGGCTAGTGATTGTATGTCTAAAAGAGACGCACAAGGTAACACCCTTTCCCATGATCAGGGAAACGGGAACAGGGGCCAGCTCCAGGCCCCGAACCAACACAAGCCAAAACAGGCTTATGGAGCAGTCAGTGTCCTACCAGCAAACACCAATCCCTTTCTGAACTTAGTCGAGCAACATCAGGAAGCGCAGGACTGGACCTCAGTTCTGCCACCCACAGAGTATTAACCCCAGAAATGGGACCTCAGGCCTTACCCACTGGAGTGTTTGGACCGCTCTATCCAAATGTGTTTGGCCTGATAGTGGGAAGAAGCCGTACTACTATGCAAGGATTACAATTTTTTCCTGGAGTTATAGATAATGATTATCAGGGTGAGATTATCCCATCACCTGGAAAGAGGACTCACCCATCTGGGTGGATCAGTGGTCCCTAACCACCGAAAAATTGCAAGCTGCCCAGTTGCTAGTGCAGGAGCAATTACAGGTAGGACATTTAGAAGAGAGTAACTCTCCCTGGAACACCCCAATATTTGTCATTAGGAAAAAGTCAGGAAAGTGGAGATTGTTGCAAGACTTGAGGGCTGTTAACGATTAAAATGGGAGTCTTACAACCTGGGCTGCCCACACTGGTGGCCATACCTTTAGGTTATTATAAAATAGTTATAGATTTAAAAGACTGGTTTTTTTTACTATCCCCTTGCATCCTAATGATAGAAAACGTTTTGCTTTCAGTATTCCCTCTATAAACTTTAGAGAACCTATGAAAAGATATCAATGGAAGGTATTGCCTCAGGGTATGGCTAACAATCCTACCTTGTGCCAAAAGTTTGTGGCTTCTGCCATAGAGGGTGTTAGAACTATGTGGAAGCAAATTTACATGATTCATTTCATGGATGATATTTTGATAGCTGGAAAAGATGGAGGAAAACAGGTATTCCAGCGCTTTGATGATCTTAGAACAGCTTTACAGACTGCAGGGTTACAAATAGCACCAGAAAAGGTACAATTACAAGATCCATATACTTATTTAGGAATTCAGATTAATGGTCCAAGTATTATTAATAGTAAAGCCACACTGAGGACTGATTCCCTTAAGACACTTAATGATTTTCAAAAACTACTGGGAGACATTAATTGGCTAAGACCATATTTGAAACTCACGACAGGAGAATTGAAGCCTCTGTTTGATATTCTCAAGGGAGATCCTGACCCTAAGTCTGACAGGGCTCTAACAGAGGAGGGTAGAAAAGCCTTACAGAAGGTAGAGAGTGCTATTTCAGCCCAATTTGTGACTCATATTATTATTCTAAGCCTTTATATTTTCTTATTTTTAACACTAAACTGACTCCTACTGCAGTTTTTTGGCAAACTGCACCCATATTATGAGTTCATCTTCCCTCATCCCCCAAGAAGGTTCTTAATCCATACTATGCAGCTGTAGCAGATACGATTATGTTAGGCAGAGATAACAGTCAAAAATATTTTGGAAAAGATCCTGATGTCATAGTACAACCTTATACAAGGCATCAGGTTGATTGGCTTATGCAGAATTCTGAAGTCTGGCCTATTGCATGTGCCTCATTTGCTGGTCAGATAGATAGTCATTATCCACCAGATAAATTGGTTCAGTTTTGTAATCATCATGAATTTGTTTTTCCATCTCGTACTGCACATGAACCTATCAAGGAAGCATTGCTAGTTTTCACTGATGGTTCCTCATCAGGAACAGCTGCTTATGCCTTTAAGGATCAAGTAATCTCTTTTGCTACATCATCTGTGTCAGCTCAATTGGTTGAATTACATGCTGTTATTGCGGTGTTTCAAGCATTTCCAAATCAAACTATTAATATTTATACAGATAGCTCATATATAGCTCAGTCTATCCCTCTGCTAGAAACTGCTGCACAAATAAAGCATTCCTCAGAAGCAGCTGATTTGTTTTTACAGTGCCAACAATTAATTTTGAGGAGAAAGTGTAAATTCTTTATAGGACACCTGAAAGCCCACACTGGGCTACCAGGTCCTCTCTCTGAAGGAAATACCAAGGCAGACCTAGCTACTCGGATAGCTGCAGTGACTTTATCAGATCAAAAATCTAATTTGGATCAGGCCATAAAGGCTCATGAGTTACATCACCTTAATTCTAAAACCTTAAAAGTTATGTTTAAAATTACCAGAGAACAAGCTAGACAAATTGTCAAACAATGTCAATCATGTGTTAAACTTTTACCAGTTCCTCATTTGGGTGTAAATCCAAAGGGACTGATACCAAACAGTATCTGGCAAATGGATGTTACTCGTTATACTGAATTTGGCAAGCAAAAATATATACATGTATGTATAGACACATTCAGTGGTTTCATTTATGTAACATTACAAACTGGAGAAGCAAGCAAGCATGTGATCGATCATATGCTTGCTACAATCGCTGTATTGGGTGTGCCTAAACAGATAAAAACTGACAATGGCCCAGGATATACAAGCTCCAGTTTCCACCAGTTTTGTGAGAAATTGGGAATACTACATAAAACGGGTATTCCATATAATCCACAGGGCCAAGGTATGGTAGAAAGGGCACATCAAACCATAAAATGTCAATTTGAAAAAATTAAAAAAGGGGAATGGTATCCTACCAAGGATCCCCCAGAAATATCCTTCATCATGCACTCTTTATTTTAAATTTTTTAACTTTGGATTCTGAAGGAAAATCTGCTGCAGATAGATTCTGGAATCCTGATACCAAAAAGAATTTTGCAACAGTCCTCTGGAAAGACCCATTAACTGGAATCTGGAATGGGCCAGATCCAGTGCTTATCTGGGGAAGAGGTTCTGTTTGCATCTATTCCCAAACTGCAGATGCTGCATGTTGGCTGCTAGAGAGACTGATTAAACAAATAGACAACAATAACAAATCCAGGGAGGAGAAACCCCCTGAGAAGCATATTTTTTCTTTGCAGGAAATATGAAGGAAACATGAAGATGCTTCACAATTGCCTTCAAACGGGAACAGATCAACGAGTAAACCTGACTTGGGAAGTTCTCAGTGCTGAAGGAGACATCACCACCCGCATCTTCAGGGTGGCTCTATTGGACTCTTGATTCCCTGACTTATGATTTAGTAGGGTATATTGTTTAAACCCACTACCACAGTTATTATAGTTGTTTTTTGGGTTTGAGATTGATTGAGCAGGAACAGGGATTTCCTTACTTGTTTTGTTAAGATCAAAGCTATGATCAATTCTGTATTTTTGTGAGATACCCTTAAAAAAGAGTGTTGCTTTTATACTGAATATTCAGGCATTGCTAAGTCTCTTGGGTTGATGTGGTTCAACTGACTGATGGCTTTTATATGACAACAGATAGATGCTATTCAAATGAAACCCATACAGGTCCAATATTACAGGCTGGAAGTAGGGGACTCTGAAACCTCTGTCATCAAGACTGATGAGGATTAACCTCTAACTTTCGAGCTAAGCCGGATAGTCAATGACGGGTAAGAGAGCATATCGAGACCCTTGCCCCTAAAAGAAGGGAGGCCTCACCATCCTAAGACAGGAGCTCAACCAATGGCTGTTGAGTATCCAAGGACAGGAAAGGGAGGCTGGGGTCCTTTGTTCCAACCTAGGACAGGCACAGTTTTCGTAAGTTTTCCCAGCCTTCCCTTTTGAAAAAAATTTAAAAAGGGGGACCTGTTGGGAGCCAACTTTTAGCAGAAAGCGGCTAGATTATCTTTGCAGCCATCTGGAACCATATACCCTGATAAGAGATTTGGTTTTCAATAGCCTACAACAGCTGAAGCACACTCTGATATCCCACATATTTTGTGTTGCTGTTTACTGCCCCCAGCTGCAAGGCGCACGGGGTAGCCACGCCTGCAAGGCGCACGGTACTCGTGCTATACACCTATAGACGCCTGTAAGGCTTACGTCATATCAACACCTGCAAGGCACGTGGTATCCACGTGCCTGCAAGGCACGTGGCAAAAGCATATAAATACCTCAGAATTCCCTTCAATAAACGAGACTTGATCAGACTTTCTGTCTTGTCTCCATTCTTCATGTCTCTTCCCCTTTATCCCCACTCTCTCTCTCGCTAGACCCCCTGACCCTCGGACTGGAGCAGCAGCTTGGGCCAAGACACAGTGGCTGCCAAGCGTGGAGCGGAGCAGGCTGCAACATTTTGGCCCACAAAGCCAGGCAGTACGGGCGCGACAGAGATACATGGAAGGAACCAGGGGAACCTGACAATTGACATGAGCAGTAATCAAAATATTAACAAGACTCTTGGTCTACTGTCCTGACCTAAACACCTCTTTCCTAGACACAAAATTAGAAAGCTTATAGCTCGCTGAAGATACCAGTGAAAATTAGATCCTTTTGTTCAAAAAAGCCAAAACTCATCCAGCTCCCAATAAAAGTATCGCAAAGTTCTTGGTAGGTTATACCAATTGAAACATAAGACAGATTGTCAACCAAAAAATAGCGAACACGCTTTAGAAAGCAATTGGGAATATGTATATGCTGCCATAGGAGGATCTGGATGAAAAAAAGGAAAATCCAGATGGAAAAGAAAAGAAAGACATTCTCAGGGTAGTACCAAGAGAAGCTTGAAATGTGGTATCAGCTTCTGAAGAGGCCTCAAATGTGGGGTGAGGGCAGGCTTGTTGAACCGAGCCCTTTCAGGATCCCATAAGTTAAAACTATTCTCTTAATGGTGTTGAGTGTTGAGTGGCTGTTTTTATTTTCATTCTGCTCTAATGAGACAATGGGATGATCTTCTAGGAGCTACATGTGTAATATTGTAGAAAACAAAATCAATGGTGTTTGATTCAACTGTCTTGTCAAGTATTACATTTAAAAAATGTAGAATAGTTACCTATCCACACACACACATATCATATATATATATATATATATATATATATATATATATATATATATACAAAACATTTTTTTAATTTTGAAAAATTGATTTTTAGGCTTTCTACCTAATGGCTAGCTTCCATAGTGCAAGAAGATATTGTGTAGTCTGCTTGGGGAGACGAAGCACCAACATTCGCACCCAGCTGTGAACCCCATGAGTTATAATGCCAATCTACAATAAAAGATGTATCCATGGGTTTAGTAGTGACTTAATAACCAACTGCTTTCTTGTTGAATCTGAGGTCCACTTCACAAGAAGCAACTATGGCCCTGTACACCTGGTCAAGAACCCATGGCTGAGAGAGCCATAAGCCCTAGTGGGAGAACCTACTCCTATTGTTTTTGCTAAATGAACTCTGTGTGTGTGTGTGTGTGTGTGTGTGTGTGTGTGTGTGTGTGTGTTTCTTGAGACAGGACTACTCTGTGTAACCTTGGAACTCACTCTGTAAACCAGGCTGGCCTCGAACTTATATAGAGATCCACCAGGCTCTGCCTCTCAAGTGCTAGGATTAGAGGTGTGTGCCACCACCACCTGATGCTAAAGGGACATTTCAAAAGCTGTTTTAAAAATACTCACATTTCTAACCCATCAGTCGGTGCTTCTTATAGCTACAGGTGATGGTTAACGCGGTATTAACTCAGAAGTAATCTGAGTCCTAAGAATGAGTGACAGCATGGTGCTTGCCCCTAAATGAGGTGACTGTATCACCCATCCAAGGTTCCAAGAGTGTGACAGAAGAATGTTAGAGCTGGAGGATCCGTATCCAGGTCTTCTGGATACAACCTACCACTACATTCATGAATCCACTGCAACTGCAGTTACCTGCATTTAGGCGGGTCATACCAACATTGCTTCTTGGATTCTAGAAGAGGCTTGTGAAGACCTACCCTCCTTAGGAGGCAAATGCCTAGTTAAGAGCTTCTTGGGGTGAGAGTGCCATCATCTTCAGAGGTGCAGCCACTGAAAAGTAGCTTCTGTTACTCTCACCCATGCTCACACAAACAATTCAAAGCAAACTCAGTGGAATGCAGGTAGAAGAGTGGGGAGGGAAAAAGAGGAGAAGGGAGGAAAGATGGCTGATGAGAAATGAATCTTAATCAGGTATGGCTTGGAGAAGTCACAATAAGACTGAGAGTATGACAAGTTTATTTCAAGCTATCAGATTTTTTTTTTTATATCTTATCAAAAATAGAGAATAATGGTGGTTGCCAGAATCAATACCATGTTTAGTAGCCAGGATACAATGATGTTTGCAGGTTATACAAGGTATAAAAAAATTCATGTTTAAGACCAATTGTCCGCCGGGCGGTGGTGGCGCACGCCTTTAATCCCAGCACTTGGGAGGCAGAGGCAGGCAGATTTCTGAGTTCGAGGCCAGCCTGGTCTACAGAGTGAGTTCCAGGACAGCCAGGGCTACACAGAGAAACCCTGTCTCGAAAAACAAAACAACAACAACAAAAGACCAATTGTCCTGTCAAGCCTTTATATGCTTCACTGACTTCTAGGGAACACAGAGAAACACAAGGTGGCCTGAGTGTTTCACTGCCCTGAGGAATGCCTTAGGTTCTCCTGAAACACTGTCCCAAGAGCCAATGACTCTAACCTGAAAAACCTATGATACATGCCTCTCAAGACAGCTAGACCAGGGCAACTCCATGATTCCCTTCAGTTAACCGGGGTGAACACAATTAAAATTCACTAAATATAGGAAACCATCAAAGAATTTTTTTTTTTTTTGTTTTTTCAAGACAGGGTTTCTCTGTATTGCCCTGGCTGTCCTGGAACTCACTCTGTAGACCAGGCTGGCCTCGAACTCAGAAATCCACCTGCCTCTGCCTCCCAAGTGCTGGGATTAAAAGCATGCTCCACCACTGCCCGGCAAAGAATAATTAAAAAAATAAAAATATACTTTTAGCTATACACAGTGGCTCACACTCCAGAGGCTATAATGGGAATTTTGCCATAAATTGGAGGCCAGTCAGGGTTGGAATAAGATCCTGACTCATGATTTTAAAAATGAAAATCATTCTAAATGTATTAATGTACTTTGCAATCGACCTCTCATTATTTTAACTGGATACATGTACAGTTTTAAAGATCTTTAATGTACTTGTCAGCATATTTAACAATAACAACAAAAAAGGTTTCTGTAGACTTTAATATGTTCTAAGAGTAAGGTTCTGGGGGGGGGGGGGAGCTTGTGAATTACTCTTTTAGAAAGTCATTGATTCTTAAACCTGCAAAGTAAAATTCCCCTAGAGGGAGACCCAGGCATGGTGGTGCATGCCATTAATCCTGTAATCTCTATGACTTCAAATTTCTCCGTGACAGCCAAGGCTACAAAGAGAAACCCTGTCTCAAACAAAACAAAAGTTATCCGGAGGAGTTAAATATTACATAAAACCTAATTTAATGATTGGGACTTAGCTTAATACATCAATTTGAACAAACCAACAACACAACACACGACTGTCCCATCTCCCTTAAAAATTCCATCTCAATCTAGAATCACTTTTCAATAGAAATTTCAGTTTAAATAAAATATAACGGAGAAACATGTTGACTTCTGAGGAGGAACCAGCAAGTCCAGGGTGACTAGACAAATGGTCCCTGCTAAAATAGAATGTGGATGTCTCTTCTAAACCACAGGCTCACGTAGCCCAGGCTGGCCTCGAATTTGCCGTGTGGCCATGAGTGTCTGCACCTGCCGGGATTACAGGCATGCAGCATCTGGCCAGAATGTGCCTACCGGTAAGGAAAGCGGGAGGTAAATTAACCGCGGACTGAGTAACATTTAGTTAATCACAGCGTAGGTGGAGGCGGAAGGACCATCTGGCCAGCAGGAGCACTCAGTGCCCCCGCCCCACTTGCAAATACAGCCGTGTACTTTTTGAGCATGCGCGACTGGAAACACGTGTTGGGGTCACATGGCCCACGCCAGGCGCCAAGGCCGTTGGGCGCGCCTGCGCAGCTCTTAGGCCCGTGCCGGATGCGCTGTTCTCCCAGCATTCTCAGCGCTGCTTTCCCGCCAGGATAAAGCTGAAGCGGTTTTCCGGTTCTCGTCCTTGTTGCTTGAGTGTGGCTGTGGTGCTGCAGGTGTCCTGTTGTCCGTCCTCTGTCCAGCATGTCGAACGACTCCTCCAAGAAGCAGTCTTCAAAGAAGGCGTTGTTCGACCCCGTGTCTTTCGCGAAGGACCTGCTGGCCGGCGGGGTCGCGGCCGCGGTGTCGAAGACAGCGGTGGCACCCATCGAGCGAGTGAAGCTGCTGCTGCAAGTGCAGGCGTCCTCCAAGCAGATAAGTCCTGAGGCGCGCTACAAGGGCATGATAGACTGCCTGGTGCGCATCCCTCGCGAGCAAGGTGTGTATGGCACCGTGCTTGGCTTTAGCGTCCCAGACACGGGTGGGGTGAGGGAGTGACACTGGCAAGGGTGACCTAAAGGAAAAGGAGGTCACCCAGAGGAGGAGGTGACGCTGACAGGGCAGTCCAGAAGAAAGGGGGGCTTATCCAGAGTAAGGGTGGCCCGGAAAGAAGGGGGTCTCCTAAAGGAGGGAATCATACAGAGAAGGTGACCAGAGGAGGATGTGATTTAGAGGAAAAGAATGACACAGCAGAAAGAGGATCGTCCAGAGAAAGCCATTTAGGGGGCATGGTGACCCTGAAGGAGTGAACCAGAGGAAGGAAGGGGACTATCTTCTAAATCAGGGAGTCATCCAGAGAAGAGGTGACTCAGAGGAAAAAGTGATACGAGGAGGATTGACCTAGTGGTAATGGGAGTCACTGAGATAAGGGGTAACCCAGGGAAAAAAAAGGTCATTTAAAAAGAGGGTCACTCAACCATTGAGGTGACACCAGAAGGGGTGGTGCAGAGGAATTGGGTGACTAAGTGGAAAAGAGTGTGTTTTCTAGAGAAGGAGTGATAAGAGGAAAGGGAAACCATCCCGAGAAAAGGGAGTGACTCAAAAGAAAGGGGGAGGGGGTCAACCAGAGAAGTGTGTTTAGATAAGGTGCAAGCAGCTGCCAGCTGTAGCCTAGCAAATGTTTCTTTCTGTGTTTGTTTCTTAGTTTGTGGTGGTAGTGTTTTGGTGAATGTGCAGGACCACTGTGTTTTGTTTTGTTTTGTTTTTTGGTTGGTTGGTTGGTTTGTTGTTGTTGTTGTTGTTTTGTTTTTGAAACAGGGTCTATGTAGCCCTTGCTAGCCTGGAATATTCTATGTAGACCAGACTGATACCGAACTTGAGTTGACCTTCCTGCCTGTTTTGAGAGTCCTGGGATTATAGAACTATTTTTTAACCTGCCAGAATTTAGTGTCTTGACCCATCTAACCTGAGTTCCCAAGGCCAAAAAGGCACTTAAGTGTATCCTGTGTGCAGGTGAGACCCTACCCAGCCCTTTCTCTATAGGTCTGTTAGATCAGTATTTGTGCCTGGCCCAGGTTGCATGATACTGTATGTTGAGTAATATTCAAATGGCTTAGATATTTCTTGAGGTGGTAAGCATCTGAGAAGTACAAATACAGATGCATTGTGGCCTCTGAGTATTGTGATGCTTAATCAGTGAAAAGCTCTGCTTATTTTGGAGAACCACTGACAACCAGGGCTTTCAATAAGGCAGGCTTCTCTGCACAGAATGTAAAAGTAATCATGGCAAATGGAATTCTAATATAACTGCTAAAAACATTTATTAAAAATGTGCTTTGTGTGTCTTCGTGTATGCATTCATAATATGCCATGCATGTATGTGGAGTCAGAGAAAAACTTGCAGAGGACAGTTCTCACCTTCCACTCTGTGAGTGTACTCCCAGAGGTAGAACTCAGGTCATCAGGTTTGGCAATGGGTGCGTTTACCTATTGAGCCATCTCATCAGTTCTAACATGATAATTTTAAAATCAAAGTTAAACAAACAACAAAAAAAAAAACACTGAACAAAATACAAACCAATCATAGAATCAGTATTACTTTTTTTTTTTAGTTTTTATGTTTTGGGTGTGGAGTTTTTTATTAACATTGAAATGATTTGAAAAAGAAACACTGAAGCCCTTCATGAACCATTGCTGAAAATGGCTCCTATATTAGCTAACCAGCTTATCAGAAGCCTTACATCCATTAGTAATTTGGGTTCTATTGAAAACCCTGTACAAACTTTAAAAAGAAAATAGAGTTGTTCAGAACAAGAAATGAAGTAGCATCAACTTCAGAGCAGTCCTTTCTTTTGCTGCTAGGTCTGTGGTAGAGTTTTCTTAAAATAAAGCAACAAAACAACAGTCTATCCAGGTGAAATACTGCTTAACCTGACGTGCTGAGGAGCAGCCTGGGCAGCATTCTAAACCATAATATGTGTAAAAAGAAAATGAGGCCTGAGGAAGGTACTTTATTTCTAGAGATGTGGTAACTATTCATAACTGGTAAATAGAGTAGATTAAGGGTAGGACCCATCTAAACTGTATCTAGAATACCCATCTGCAGGGCTGGCAAGATAGCTCAGCACTAAGAGCACCTGTTCTCTTGTAGAGGACTCAGGTTTGGTTCTCAACACCCATATGGCAGCTGACAAGCATCTGTAGTTAGTTCCATGGGTTTGGTGCCATCTTCTGTCTTTGGTGGGCGCCAGGCATGCATATGATGCACATACATGAATACAAGCATAACATTCATACACATAAAACAATTTTTTTCTGGAAAAAATTTTAGATAGGCTCTTACTGTGTGTTGAACTGTCCTGGAACTCAGGACTGGCCCCAAACTCAGAGATCTGCCTGTCTCTATCTCCTGGGTGCTGGGATTAAAGGCATGCACCACCACATCAGGCTTATAACTAAAAATTTAAAAATAAAATGCCTATATTGTTGAAATAGGATGATGATAGTTCAAGGGCCTACTAAAGCTACATTTGGAGGCCTGTTTCAAAAAAGGTGACCTATCTATTTTTAACTTGCTGCTTTAAATATTTAGGTGAAGTGTTCAAATCAGGCTATGCTTCCCAAAGCTAATGTAATTGTATCTTAAGTATTTAAGTTTTTTTTTTCTGAAACTTTAAACACAAGTTTTTTTTTAATTTTAAAAATATGCCTTCTTAATCAGCCCTTAATAATTCTGCATCACTAAGGTCTGTCAGATGATCCTGGGCCAGAAGACGGAAGAACAGATGCTCCAACGTTTTGTAGTAGAGGGAGTGTCCAGGTGTTCAGAGGTCTCTATAAATTGGCTAAGTTTTAGAAGCTATGCTTTGTGCTTCCCACAATTATAGTTAACTCAGTCATTCTGGATTTCTGACAGGGTTGAAAACTTATAGCCTCATAGCCAATTCTGGCTATTTACCTTGAGAGAAAAGATTTGAGTGGATGGTCGTCAGCTGACATTCATCCTAAAGCCAAGGAAAAAGCCAGGTTCAGAACTAAGTGTTTTAGTTAGGAGAGACGACAGAGATTCTGGTTAGTCAACAAAATGTTGGACTGGGTATGAGGACTATCTTGTACCTCACGGGTACAAATTGGCATAAGTATGCTCTAATTGTATTTTGAGAGAAAAGTTTCATTTTAACAGGAAGGGTGATATGTAGGAGGAGCTAAGGTGGGAGGAGTACTGAGAAGAAGAGAAGGAGTAAGAAGAGGAGGAGAAGAAGGAGAGGAGAAGCTAGGTGATGAAAGAGAGAAAGAGGGGGGAGACAGGGAGGCAGATGTTCATGTATCTCCACCAGTCAAAGATAGTTGATATATCTAGGTTGGGTAGTGGGTTACACCTTTGATTGAGCAATACCAAACTTATAAAGCCTATGATTAACTTGTAAAAAAATGTATATGTGCAAAAAGAAAAAGGGGGCATGGGATAGGGGTTTTCTGGGGGGGGGGGATGTGGAAAGGGGATGGCATCTGAAGTGTAAATAAAATATCTAATAAAAAAAAAGAAAAAAAATATACCTCCTTAAATATGACTCTTGTAACTCAAGCTAATTTTATATATTTTTCTGGTCCTCATTATCTTTACCTTCCCAGAGGTAATCATAAGCAGAACTTTGAGAAATTTTCTGTTCTTATATGTGAATCATTGTTACATGCATCAGGATATAATAGCCTGTGCCTAGGTATGATTCACAGCAAGGAGAGTATTGCCACCTAGAGGCATTTGTGAAACTTTATGGGGGAAGTTTTTCGTGTACAGTTAAGAGGAATATACTTATAAATCAAAATAACATGAAACACAAGGAAGAGTCAGGAGGACTTCTGCAAGTTTAAGGACTGCCTGCACTGCTGCATAGTAAAATTAAAATCTTACAAAAAGAAAGGAAAGATTAGTTATACCATTAATTACAAATGTGATGCTCACTCAGGAACTTGTGTTGATTTAAAGATATTTTGTCATGAAAATTTTCATTTGTATTCAGGATGTTAACCAAAGCTTCGGTTTTTTGATGAAATGAACATCTGGTGCAGTAATCATTATTGCAGAATTACAACGAGTAATTAATGAAATGAGTTAGCTATTTTCAGAGTGATCATTAATGTGTGTGTGGGCCATGTACAAAATGGAACTACCAGTGTCTTTCTTGTGTGACTGCAAATCAGTTTCCTGGGTTTTGTTTTGTTTTGATTTTTATTGCTTTTTGTTTTTTTTTTTTTTTTTAAATCTCCCTTGATCAGTTGAAAAGACTCCTACAAAAAAGTCCTTTTTGAACCTTTTTAAACGGACCTTATCTTTTGGCAGTGTAGTGCCACTATATTACCATGGCTGTGGTTCAGAAGTTTAAGTCTTACTCATCATCATTTTTTACAGTCATAGTTCACTCTCTGATTTCTCTTTTATAGAGATCAGACTCTGAAAAAACAAATGTATAGCTCTGTTTTTGAAAGTGTTTTCTTAACTAGTAATAATTTAAATACCACTAAAAATAGTCCAAAAATTTAAATTGCCATCATTGTCAATAATTTTGCACAACTCTCACTAGAAAGAAATAACTCCCTTATTATTTGCTCAAATTCCTAATGTTTAAAATTTTTTATTTTACTTGCATTTGAGTGTTACCCCCAGTCCTTTTCTAGACCCTAGCTGTGTGAAATTCTGGATGGCCTCAAATGCTAGAGTTAAAGATGTGCACTGCCACACCTGAAAATTGGCGGCCTTAGTGCAGTAAGCATATGCATGGTTAAAGTGTTTTTAGACACATGAGGTATTTTCTCAGACTGCTTGTGTTTCACTTCTAATTCTATATAGTTACAAATTATGCTGAACAAATTCCCTGAACCCTAGAAGCTGTTCTAACCTAATACTTCATCTGGGGGGGGGGGGGGCGGTAATACCACTCTTAAATGGGTAGGTATTAGTGGTAAACGAGTTAAAAGAAGTATCTAGCAGATTAGTATTTTTCCTGTTAATGTTGCCTCAAAAATTATTTTTCTAGCTTTCTTAAAAGGGGACTGGTAAAAATATGAATTTATCATGTATAGGGGTATGTGTTCATATATGTATGTTATCTTGATAACCACTGTAAGGGTTGGTGATTTGCTGAAGAATTATACCCCAGACTCAAATAATATGCAACAATAAAGAGCATTTGTTCAGCAGAATTTCCTGCATGCAGGGGTCTTCCCATTTGAGAATGGAAAACCTGGTGGATTTGGAGGCCCAGCTTTTATTGTCAGCTAGGGGAATTCCAAGGAGCAGTATGTGCCCTTTAACCTTGATTGGTTAGCTCTATCTCTAGGGATCTGACAGATTCTGTAATTGGTTAGGGCTCTGAGACTTTACAGGGTGATCACTTACTTATTTTAGCTACCTATTTTTTTTGCTTCAGGCTAGATGACAAGTTGCCCAAGACTATGGTTGGCCGACCACAGGTTCCTGGATCCAGGTTCTCATTTCTGGGAAACAGAAACTTGGGCTTAATCTCCCAAACTGCCTGTTTACACCTTGTCATGGAGTCAGCCTGGCTCTAGCTAATTCAGTTCTCTTACCACAATCAAGCAAACTAACATATTCATCACCATATATAATTAGATAATTTTGTATTTTTCCAGAATGTTTATGGTCTACTTTTTTAGGAAGCTTGAAGATACCAGTATTATTAACAGTAGTCACCATCCTGTAGATTTCTAGTTCTGGGACCCCCTCCCAATCCAATGGGAGCTATTTGCTTTTACTTTAACAGACTTTGTTACATTTCTTTAAAGGAGGGAGGGGCATGTAGAGACAGATCTCTGGGATTTCAAGGCCACTCTCGAGTTCAAGGACATTGGAGGTTACACAAAGAAACCCTGTCTTTAAAAAAATAATTTTTAAAAGTCCCCATACTTTGTCTTAGATATCCAAAACTTCCTCACCTGGTGTAACCAACATCTCACTTTCCCCTACTTACCCCCAAACACACCCCTGCCCAGCCTGTGGGAGCTACCATTCTACTGTCTACTTCTGTTAGATGTTTTTAGATTCTACATATAAGTGATAATATGTGGCATTTTTCTTTTTGTGCCTTCCTATTTCACTTAGCATAATACCCTCATGTTTATAAATGTAATTGGAAATGCTAGGACTTTCTTTTAAGGAACAGTGATTCTGTTGTGTATATAGTCTTCATTTTCTTTATCTGTTGATGGATGCTTAGGCATCCTGTATGTTGGCTGTTGTGTGTAGTGCTTTCACATGGAAAGGCATCTTAATTTTAGTTCCTCTGTATAAGTACTAAGTAGTGGGATTGTAGGCCTTATGGTACTTCTGCTTTTAGTTTTGGAGAGAATCTCATATCTTATACAATGATTTATCTTTTTCTCTACATACTTACTAATACTTTTATCTTTTTGAAAATAGCTAACAAATACAAAATAACTGTGGCTTTAATTTGCATTCTCATTTTCAAGTCCGGAATAAGTAAACATTTCATTTTATGAGATTACTGGTTCATTTTTTTAATGTTTATTTTTAAAGGCCTGATTTGGGGCATTCTCCAAATTGGGACTAGAGATACCTTATTCAAAAGTGCACAAACCACTTGACACTTCGACATCTCCTGAAAATAATCAAGACTAGGGAAGAGTTAACTGTCATACTCTAGAGGGGCTCTGGAATATAAGGATAACTTTGCATTTTAAACACATGCTGATTGAGTCATGAAGGTTGGGCAGTACATGGAGAATTAAGGTGTGGAAATTATTTACTTCAACAGACCAGGAGAGACTACTTTCAAATAAAATGGACCAACCCCTCTTACCACACCCAACATTCCTCCTCTCCCCTTTTGGTAAATTCCAGCCCTCTTTCAACTTGGTTCCAGAAGGTAAAAAGAAGCTAACATAGTTTGTTACCCCACTTTACTTCTCATGGCTATGTGTATAATTCAGTAGGTGGATCCAGTAGTAGGTTTGTTTGGTCTAGTTTACTCACAGTTAACAGCTTTATTACTGTAGGAATTGGCATCAAGGTTTGGGGATGGGGCCAGAGGTTACTAGTGAGCTCTGCTTTTTCCCCAGTGAATCTTGCTATATTTGTTTAGCTAATGACTTCTTTTGTTAAGTTCTTCAGATTTTCTGTTCTAAAGTGAACAAAATTGGGATGGGCCACATAGTTAATGCTGCATTTTCTTCCTTCAGTAGAAATGTGTTTTAAAAAATTTTTACTAATGCAAAATGGATTTATGTGTTTAATTCTGTAGGATTTTTAAGTTATTGGCGTGGAAATTTGGCAAATGTTATTCGATACTTTCCAACACAAGCCTTAAACTTCGCTTTTAAGGACAAATACAAACAACTTTTCATGTCTGGTGTTAATAAAGAAAAACAGGTAATTATTTTTCAATATGTCTAAAGTTTTCTAAGAATTTGAATTTGTCTTTCCCATAATGACTCATTTGGAGTGAAGGTATGCTGGTAAAAATAATAAAATAATTGTAAAAATAATAAAAATAGAAAAATACATGACATTCCATCCAACACAGTAGAATTAATATTCTTCTCAAGTGTACATGGAACATTTTCAGAATAGGAAAATTTTTATGTTAAGTAACAAAGCAAGTCTTAAGGAAACTAAAGTATTAAATACCTTTGCTGACTAGAATGGGATGACCTAAATATAAGAGGATGAAAGTACAATGTTGTAAAATCTTAAATTAGCAGCATAATAATGGAAACTTTTATTGGGTTGTTTAGTTTCATGTTTAATGTAGTTTGGGAGGTGTAGTTACATAAATTCAAGATCATTATTCTGCCTGAATAGTCTGCTTCCCTTTTTTAGATTTGCCTACCATATTTCCATAACTTCTACATGCACTACATGAACTGTTTTGAGTAATAAAATAGATATTATCCACCCCAAGTCAGTACTCTGCCTTTTTTATTATTCATGAAGGAAAAAAACAGATTTACTAGAATTTAAGATGCAGATTATAAGTTTTTATGTTCTATGTCATGTTTGGTTTACTGGTAATAAGAAGTAGAGGTTCACTTGAATTTGATCAGGCAAAGTGGGTGATAAGTGGCACTTGGACTTAAGCAGATGGCCTGTCAAGGGACAAAAACCATGTGTCCTTTTTTCCTGGGTCACCTCCTATGGGAGTCTTGCTTCTTACCTGCTTTTCATGGGTGTATTTTGTATAAGCAGTCTTCCTCAATACTGCTTTTCTATTTTAGTGGAGAATAGATATGTTAGATAGTTATGTACATAATTTACATGTTTGTAATATAAGGTTAATATCAGAGTGATCTTTGATGGCCTTTCTTTAGGTTGGAGTATCTTAATTTGGGATCCATAGTATGTCAGCACTACCTGAAACACTACATATGTGTATCTTTGAACATACATGATTTTCCTCCTGTCTGGAAACAAGTATATCTCTAGCTTTTAAAAAATGTAAAAAAGTATCAGGTATCAAAAATTTAATGTTTCCATTTCTACTCTTACTAATAACTAAATAGACTCTCTAATGTCTTATGTCCAATCCCTAAGAAAGTCTAGACCAGCTCATGCTTTTCTGCCAGCGTTTTATGAGTTAGTTGCCTCAGTGTCATATGCAGTCTTTCCATCCATTTATTTATATATCTGCCTGTGATTATGTAACATGGTACACAGTAGTACAGATACATTTCACTTAAAAGGAGCCATCAGAGTTGGAAAATAATCAGTGGCATTACCTATGTATTTCATTAAAACTATTGTTTATTGAATATATGTATCTGGGCAAAATCCCACGACTTGTTCTGTGAAAAGCTAGATGACCTAAGGGTCTGGCATGCAGCCAATGGAAACAGTTGATTGACAGATAGATGTATCGTCCATATAGCACTATCATTTGTCAGTTAAACAAGATGAAGTGTAGTAGTCGATGTTGCCACATGAATCCACTTCGAAAGCATTATCAAATGAAAACAGAACTACCACAGATAATTCTGTATGCTGTGTTAGTTTGTTCATATGAAATCTCTATAATTGGCACTATAGAGATAAAATAAGTAAGTTCCTGGGGCTCAAGAGTTAGGGAGGATGTAGACTGACTTATAAAGAATACAGGATTATTTTGGAGGTGATAAAAATATTTTAAAAGTGTGTTGGTTATTTAACTCTGAATCTAACTTGTTGAATTGTATTCAAGGAGAAGTTGTTTGAAGTATGAATTGTAACTAAATGTATTAAATAAAAATAATCTTGGCCTCAAGAATTAAATCTATAGGAATGTAAGTATATTATAAATAACTACAGTTGAAAATTTTAAGTACAATTTTAAAATAAAAGTCCGGTTACAGTGACACATTTTGGTTTGGTCCTTTAGTTCTTGGACATAAAATGTTGATAGGAAGAGGCTATGGCTGTCGAGTTTTACAGGGCTAGAGATGAGATGCTTCATAAAAGAAGTAGATGTGAAAGCATGAAACAACTGTTTGCTAGGCCAGGATAAAGTTAGGAGTTTCAAACTGTTCAAGACTTAAAACTAACACTAGAAATATTAGCACTGAGTGTAGCAGGAGACTGAATATGTCTTGAATATTTCACTTTGCTCTTATTGGTTACAATAAGAGCCCTGTGTTTTTCCTTAATAGTTTCAATTTAGATAATATGTTCTTTCCCCATTAGCCCTTGATGCTGTCCTGGGCTCTCTCCTCAGCATGGAAGTGGGGTGGAGGAAGAAAATGCATGGATATGAGGGAAACATTTTGCATATTGTTATAAATGTTTATAAGAGCACCTTATAAATCTTGGGCTTTTTTTAAGCCTTTGTGAAAATTAGTTCATTAGCATGTTGAACAGTTAGATTCTATAGTTTAATGCTTTTGAAATTTGTGTTCTAGTTCTGGAGGTGGTTTCTAGCAAACCTGGCTTCTGGAGGGGCTGCTGGAGCAACATCCTTGTGTGTGGTATATCCACTAGATTTTGCCAGAACCCGATTAGGTGTTGATATTGGAAAAGGTACAGAGTTTTTGGGTTTTGTTTTGGTGGGGGGGTGTTTTTCTTTCTGAGAGGGCTTCTCTATATAGACCTAGCTGTCCTGGAACTCACTCTGTAGATCAGGCTGGCCTAGAACTCGGAGATCTGCCTGCCTCTGCCTCCTGAGTGCTGAGATTAGACATGATACAGAGTTTTTATAAGCATTAACTATTTCTTTGTACTTTGAACCAGTTGTGTGCCAACATTGTTACCACATACAAGTTTTTTGAGATTTAATTATGTGTATCTGTCTGTATGAGTGAATGTCATGTGTATACAAGTGCTGGTAGAGGCCAGAAGAGGGAGTGTTGGATTCTCTGGAATTTAAATTGCAGGCACTTGTGACCCATCTAGCCTAAGTGCTGAGAATTGAACTCTGGAAGAACAGCAAACACCTTTAACTACCAAGCCATCTTTCCAGTCTCTAGTCTACAGAATTTATTCTGTACCAGATATGTAACCATCAGGATTAGAGTAACTACTTTTTTCTTTCTCTTTAAAATTAGAGAAAATGGAAATGGGCATTTGACAATAGTGAACCCAAAGCTTACTTGTAACTTTTTTTTTAAATCATAGATCTTTCTGTTGCCATTGTTTATAGTGATTCTTTCCTCTCTGGGTGATAAACAGCTCTCACCCTGGAGATTGCCTTTGTTTCCTCCTAAGTATTCTTTCATAATTTGGATAAAATACCAAGTCAGTTTGCCTGAATTACTTTTGTAAGAGATTGGTATTTTCAGGTAATTTCTTTTGAAATACTTTTTGAAACCTTCCTTGGATGAATGAGGAGATTATGTGTGTCCTTTAATTAGAAATTTTACATCATTTGAATCTTTAAAATGTTTAATTACTTTGACTAAGATGTTTGATATAAATGTTACCTAATAGTTTTCAATGCTTTATTTTAGGTCCTGAGCAACGGCAGTTCACTGGTTTGGGTGACTGCATTATGAAAATAGCCAAGTCAGATGGAATTATTGGTCTATACCAAGGGTTTGGTGTCTCCGTTCAGGGTATCATTGTTTATCGAGCCTCTTATTTTGGAGCTTATGACACTGTTAAGGTAATTGAATGACTTTAATGGGTCTAATAAATACATGGTTTGTTCTTTTTACTCTAATCAGTGTATTCTAATATATAATTAAATATATAAAACAAAATGAATGATAAAATAAGAGAAAAGAAATTTTATTCATTACTGCCATATTTAGTTAAGTTATAACTATTATGACTGACTTTACATGATCATTTTTTTCAACAATGAAGCATTTAAGGTTTTTGCATCATACACAGGATGTCACAGAAAGCGTCCTGGTTTGGCCTTCATATCTTTAGCAGTTAAAAATACATGTTCTAACTTTTTCTGGTTTATGTTAATTTTATTATCACTTATATGCAGATGGTTGATGTGGGAACTAGGGAAGAGTTCATTAAATGTGGCTTGGTTTATGCACCAGCTGCTGTTGGATTCTGTGTGGTATTTTCCAAGTCCCTTTGTAGTTTGCCTTTTGAGTTCAGACTTTAATAGCACTTTTTAAAGCAGGAAAAAGACAGATTATATTAATGGTTGCCATTTTTGAACTGTTACTTAGTTCTAGAAACCTTATCAAGTGCTCTACAACTTCATGGTCCTAACAGTTGCTATCAAACGTATTCATTAAATGACAAGCAAAACATCTTTGCTCTTAATCACTGTAGCATGTTCCCAAAGGAATCTGGGTACCAAATCCAGGGCTTCTGCTTGATAGGTAGGCACTACTGACCTTTCTCAGCTCCAGTTGTTTGTTTTTGTTTAGTTGCACATTAAATATTATTCCATCTCTTCTTATATATGTATAAAACTATCCTTTGAATAAAGAATTTAAGATAACTTTGGAAAATAACATTATTGCTTACTTGATACATTTTTCTCCTAGGGCTTATTGCCAAAGCCAAAGGAAACCCCATTTCTTGTCTCTTTTATCATTGCTCAAATCGTGACTACCTGTTCTGGAATACTCTCCTATCCCTTTGACACAGTTAGAAGACGTATGATGATGCAGGTAATGTATTTGTAAGTTTAACTGACTCAGTCTGTATCTTACAAACACAAATGTGATGTTTTTGAGTCTCAGAGACCTTTTAGCTGAAAGTCAGTTTGTTTCCTACTGTAAAAGAGCCAGAAGCCAGCATAGCTTCCTTTCTACTGTGAAAACAAAAATGCCTTTCTATTCCTGCATTCCTGGGAGTGTGGATGGATGGTAGAGACTGGACAAATATATTCATCTTTGTACACTTGTGGAATAATTATTGTTATTTGATGTGTATGGGTGTTTTGCTTTTATGTATGTATGTGCACCACCTGTGTGCCCAAGGAGGATAGGAGAGGGCATTTTGATAGCCAGGAACTGAATTTACAGATGGCTGTGAGCTACCATATGAGTTCTGAAAATCAAACTTAGGTCCTTTGGAAGATCAGCAAGTGTCCTAAGCATTGAGGAGTGTCTCCAGCCTCGAGTATATCCATCTTAGGTGAAATATTACCTCAAGTGAACTCAGTTATAGGCTATTAGCATAACAATTTTCTGTTGGCTGTATTTTTATATAAAGTATGTAATTTTGAATTCCAAAGTTTAAAAAGTATTTATAATATCTCACATTCCAAACTTAATTTGTGTAAATTTTATATATTCCATCTCTTTCATGTTATATCCATTTCTTCAGTAAACATTTGAATGCTTAATCTACACTTAATTAAGTTCTGGTGATACAAAAAAATGCCAGAACCTATACCCAAACTCATAATGCAGTATTGAAGACACACAGTTAAGGGCTAAAAAGAAATGTGCAGAAAATCAGGGAATGCACACTGCCTGAGGTCATCAGATGCAGCTTCCCAAAAGAAAAGTCTGAGGAAACTCGAGTGGAAAGCATGGTCTATGCAGCTTTCCTTGTGACAGTGGCTTTGACACTTGCATTTCTGAGGCACTAATTCTGTAGTTCTAGGATTTATTTCCCTGGAAATTATAAATTATGTTTTTGATAGGATTACTTTTCTGCTTTCTGAGTTTTAAAAATAATTATCATGGAGTTTGTTTTATGTTACTCTAAGTCTCTACTCTGCATCCACATTCTCCTTGGCAGTCTAACAACTTGGAACCATTCTTATTCTTCTCTGAAACATGGATTACAGAGAGTTCCCCAAGTATTTCAAAGATTTAACTTTGATTTAAACTCTTCATGTTTTATTTTCATTATCTTTTAACTTAAAAATATCATTGTGTGTTCATGTTTATGCAGTCTTGTGTGTGTGCATTATTGTGAAGGTCATAGAACAACCTCAGGTGTCAGGCCTCACTTTGTACTTTATTTAACACAGGGTCTCAGGTTTACCTACCAGTACTAGGCTAGCTGGTCCTTAAGCTTCCAGGAACCTCTAGTCCTCACCGCCCATCTTACTGTAGGAGCAGTAGAATTACAGGTGTGCTCTAAGATTTCAGGCTTTAAGTGGATTTGGGGGATCTGAAGTCAAGCCCTCACACTTACAGGACCTGAGCCATCTCCCCATCATATAATCTGTTGTTTGTTTCCTACATCTTTTATGGCTTAGGCTTATTTACTTGTTCTTACTTGGGGTGGTGAGAGGTAATTGGATTTTGGGTTTTTCAAGACCTCAGATCCACCTCTTCTTCTGCCTCTCTACCTAGACCCTGCCTCTCTGCCTCTCTGCCTCTCTGCCTCTCTACCTCTCTACCTCTCTACCTCTCTACCTCTCTACCTCTCTGCTTCTGCAAGTGCTGGGATTAATGCCTTGCACCACCACCACCCAGCTTTTCCTACTTTTTAATGTTTATGTTCTTTAAAAAAAAAAAACTTTTAAAGTTCATCAGCCTCTTTCTAATGTTAATTAGCCCTGATTTAAAGAGTCTTAGAGTTCTTCAGTTTTACAAGTTTTCTTTAAAAATAAAAAATTTCCTAATCTCTGAACACACATTATTTTCCTAGTGTTAATTTTGTTCTGAGTCTTTCAGTTAATTGACATGTGGTAAGACTAAGCTATGATTTATGTCATGTCATCTCATAACATTTGTCAAATGATGTATGGTCAGTTTTCAGATGATTCTGAAAAGTGTGAACACTCTTTGCTCCCTCGGTGCAGTATTAATTATATTTTCAGTAACTCAACATAGTATTAGTTTTTATCTATAATGCTGATGTCCTAAAATGTCCTAAAAAGATAATAAAGTAACAGAAAATTATTTGTCTTTTTAACATAGAGTGGAGAATCTGAAAAACAATATAAAGGAACCATAGACTGCTTTCTGAAAATATACAATCATGAAGGAGGTGCTGCATTCTTCCGTGGCGCCTTCTCCAACATCCTTCGTGGTACAGGGGGTGCTTTGGTCTTGGTGTTATATGATAAAATCAAAGAATTCCTCAACATTGATGTTGGAGGTAGTTCATCAGGAGATTAAATTGAGAAATGCATATTTCTAATGTAAAAAACATGAAAATTACATAGCTGCCATTTGTATATATTTTGATAGTGTGTTACTGCTGTCAGTGTCTCTTGTAGTATTTGTTCTGCAATAAAGAAAAGATTTTTTTTCAAGATTTTAGTATTAAAAGTCAAGACAAAAAATGGTTTTCTTCTCACTTAAACCCAGAATCATATAGTGAAGCATTTTATTATAGATATTGTATGTTACTTATTCTTACACTTGTGATGAACACCATATAATGTGAAATCTGAGGAAGTGTCTTTAAAATTCGGTTTCCTTAGTACAGCAGTAATCCCATCTTTTAGAAGAAATTGTATAGTATGACAGTTGAAAAGTTGATAATAACTTAGTGACACTATCAAACTATTTGAAAAGTATAGGTTGGGTTATTTGCTAATGTTTAGTCTTGCTAGTGTAAGTATATCTTTGAAAAAGAAATCTCTGAACATTAGATTTTGTATTCTGTATTGATAATAAAGCAAGTTTAAAACTATGGTGATGTGCCTTTTTCCTCCAGCTCTCATGCATGACACACACAGATACACACTAACTTTACCTATGAGCACCATAGAACATTTTTGTTGAAGTGGAGCTGCCTTACAGCTAGCCAACAAAAGATGTCTTCAAGCTGAATATAGTGAAATGTACACATAATCCTAGCACTGTAGGAGACTGAAGCAGGAGGATCCAGAGTTCAAGCCACTCTGGCTTAGTAGAGACACCCTGTCTCAAAACATTTCTCGAAGGAGAAGGGTTAGATACTATTTCCAAGGTTTTGTAAGAGACTCTCATTTTTTCAGAGATGTGAAACCAAGTACATTCAATATGTGAAGATTTTAAAGTTCAGTGGGTAAAAGAATGTTAAGCCAGTAGGGATGAACTATTTTATGGATTTTTGTGAGGCTTCAAGGTGGCATAATGGAGTAGAACATTTTTCTGCTGCTTGGGCCAGATGTATTTCAGTGACAATTATTTAAAATAAATGGTCTTATTCAAAGGAAAAAATAACTCTTAGGAACTCTGCATAGTTTCTTGTAGTGGTCAGTGTAACAGAAGTCATAGAAACAAAAGGGAAATTCTTTCAGAGCAAATAACCAAAAAAATCATACTTGGAATACTTTCCCACATAAATATGAACTAAAGTATTACTACTTGTGAGTCATGCTTATAAAAAGGAAATCTTGAAAGTTCTGAATGGCACAGATAAAGACCAAAGAAACTACTAAATTACTAGACTCCAAAGTATAGTCAAGAAAGAAAAGGTGGATACTTAGCATCCTAGACAGAGCTGAACCTGTACGACACTAAGCTGTTGTTAATCAGAAATCAGTTACAATGAACAAAACAATGTAGACTTCAGAGGGAAATAATTGTTAATACCAAGACTGATGTTGGGAAAGCACAGTAAAAAATTTGCTTAAGGTGGATACCAAATTGTCAGTGCTGAATTTCACGTAGTCTTGTTTCATAAGTTTCTCTACATTCTTTTTCTAAAATTCTTAGGAGAAGTTAGGGCGACTTTTTTTCATGGGTTAAGTCAATATGCAGACTAAAACTGAATTTAAACTAAGAGATGTATAGTTTCTGTTCGTGTGTATTTAAGTGAATGGGACTTAGCAAGGTGCAATTTATTCAAGTGTTATCGAACCTGAGCTAATAGTATGTGGATGATATTATTTTCAATCAATTCTATAAAATACTGTGGGAGGCATTTTTTTTTACTGTTTGAGAATTTCATACATGAATCTAATACATTTGATCAAATGCACTCCCCTCCAGTTTCTCCCTGATCCTCATCAGGACTATTTCTTACCAACTTTTTTGTACAAGTGTTTTAAACCCACTGAGTCCATTTAGTAAGCATTGGTGTAGGACAAGCTGCTGGAGTCTGGGTAGCCTCTCAGGCTGCATCCCTGAAGAAACTGATTCTCCAGCAGCTCCTCAGCAGGTGGTAGTACTTGAAGAGCCCCTCCCTATCCATGCTTGTATTCTGACTGACTTAATCTTGTGCAGGTCTTATGCATTTATCACAACTATGACAAGTCTGGCAAATACCATTTTTGCTGCAGACATCTACCTCTAACTCATGCAGTCTCTCCGAGACTTCTTTTCCACCGTGATTGCTGAACTGCTGGGGTGTGAGATAGAGGATGGGTAGGTGGGTGGGTGGATGGATGGATGGATGGATGGATGACAGATACCTTCACACATTGACAAGTTGTAGGTCTCTTAATTGCCCTCTACTGTAAAAGAAGTTCTCTGAAAAAGGGTGGAGATAAACCCTCATCTGTAGGTCTAGATAAGAACTGAGTAACAGTTTATCTTCTTCATTTAGCTGAATAGTAGTTAGTATAAGGTTTTCCTGCCAGGCCTGTAACCTAGCCAGCAACAGGTTTTTCTCTCAGGTAAAGGTATCAGGCATGAGTTCTGTCTTGTGAGGCTAGCTTAAGTCCAGTCAGAAAGTAGTTACTCCCCGTTTCCTTGAAATCCACTCCACCATTGCCCCTTACCAATTTTCTGCCTTTGGTGGATACTCTAATTTAGATATACATGTGAAGATTCAGATCTTCATATGATCCACATATGAGAGAGAACATACAGTATTTCTCTTTCTGTGTCTGGGTTACCTCACTCTGAATGATTATTTCTAGCTCCATATCTGTAAATTCCACAATTTTATTTTTCTTACACCAGAATAATATTCCATTTTGTATATGTAGCACATTTTCATTATCCATTAACCAGCTGATGAACATCTAGGCTGTTTCCTTTCCTTGGCTATTGTGACTGCATCAGCAACAAGCATGGATGAGCAAGTATCTTAAGAGGAAGGAGTCCTTCAGGAATAGGAATGGTACAGGTAGAACATGTGGTCGCAGATCCAGTTCTAGGTTTTGAAGAATCTCAGCCTTGATTTTCATAGTGGCTGTACATCTCCCAGCAGTGAATAAGTGTCCCCTTCTTCCACATCTACACTGGCATTTGTTGTCATTTTTTTTATCTTGGCACTCCTAACTGAAGCTAAAAACTCAAATCTGTTTTTAACTTTTTATTCTTTGAATTTCACATCATGCAACCCAGTCTCATTTATCTCCTCATCCCTTCATATTCACCATTTGCACTTGCAGCCTACTCCCAAATGAAAAACAAACAAGCAAAGAAACAAACCCAAAGCATAGGGAACATCTCACCATGGAAGCTATACTGTGTCACAGTGTGTCCCACAGTATATCCCTTTGTTCAAACATCTTTGCTCCCAAACATTCATTGCAATGAGTAATTGGTCTGGTTTGAGATCTCTGGCTTCTATGACATCATCAATATTGAATCTTCACTGGGTCTCCTGGTTATCCTGTTTTTGCCCTGGGTCATGGAATCCTACAGCTTTGGATCAACAGAACTGTCATGTGTCCTAACCATTCACAGATACAGATTTTGGGGTGGGCCAACTCAGAGCCCTGGACCTGTACCTGGATGGTAGCTGAGCTGGTCAGCATACTTGCTCTCTCCTATAAATAGCACCAGGGTGAGTTCTCCAGCACCGCCTCAGCTAGGCCACCTGCCACTCAGCTCTCTTGCTCCCCCATCCTCAGGGATGGCTCACCCACACCCAGGCCCCAGTGCCAGCTCCACTGCTGCTCAGTCAAGGTACAAGGCCTACTCTTTCAAGTGTTGCAGCCTGAGAGGAACTGGGCCAGCTCTCCTAACTGCCACAGGTGGTGATGGTAGAGAGTAGGTGGGGACTCATCACCCCTGCACCCATATCACTTCACAGCTGACAAGTGGCAGGGTCAGCTCTTCCTTGCTCTCACCCTTGGGGCTGTCTCACCTGTGTCCCCTAGACCAGGGCCAGCCCTACTGTGCTGCCCAAGTGGGGTTCAGGGCCCGCTCTCCTGAGTGCTGCAACCAGCAAGGGGCAGAGCTAGCTCTCCTGGTCTCAGGTCCCCAGGGGCAGCTCTCCCTACTGCCATAGGTGGCGAAGGGTAATGGGGGTAAGGCATCACCCCCACCACCTCATGGCAGAAGAGTAGCAGGGTACTAGACATATGTTCCTGACCCACCTTTGCTTGACTATATCCCAGATGGGACAAGCTGCCTTGCCTCAAGTTTTTAGATCTTGTGGGATAGAGAATCGAAAAGAGAAACTATGTCTCTTGTATTCTTCTTAAAGGTGCCCAGCTATTAGGACTCAATCATGTACTGGTCTAGAAATCAATCCAGTATGGGAAATAACAGTCTACTTTTGGAAGACTGGATCTGGACTTTGTCAGGAACATATTTAGATGCTAGCTATAGCTCGCTATGATGTTAGAATAGCAAGAGATAATGATGGGACAGGATCTGGATTTCAAACAAGGGTTACCGCATGTTTTAAGGCTCTTTTAATTGTCAAGCTAAAATTGGTTTTGTCTCTTCTACAGCATTTATTGTAAGTTGCATTGACTGAATAATTTCCAATTATTTTAGTTGAAACCTGGCATGCCTGTTATTGGGGGGGGGGGGGCGTCTATCAACCAGCTTTTGTCTCACTGCCCTGAGTATTAGAAAACCTTGATTCTCTGAAGAAAAAAAAAAAAAAAACCTTGAAAGTGCTGGAAGAAGTGAGTTAGGCTTTAAGCAGAAGCAAGAGGGTAGCAGGCTTGATTATTGCTGGTACAACAGCTTTAATTCCATTAATTGCTAGCACCACTGCTTCTGCAATAGCATTGACACAAGGAGTTAAGACAACTATTTTTGTTAACCATCTAGCAAAAAATGTTACTAATGTATTGAGTGTACAAAAGGATTTATGTAAGTATCTGGAACAATGAATGATGTTGTATAACCCATTCAAATTATCTGAAGGAGGTTCATGGTTCAAGAGGAGCCATCCCAAGTGTCATGACAAATACTAGTGGAGTAGTGTTACTTTTGAAATTCACAATGATTGTCATTATAATTAGAACAAAGTTTAAAGACACCTGTAGCATAATGGCATAATCCTAACACCTCTCCGGGTGTGTTAACTTGGCATAATGAGATTATGAATTTAAAGAATGCTGCTCTGTTGACCTTTAATGCTGCAGATAATCCTGATAAAATTATCCATGGCCTGAGCTCAGTATTTCCATTTTGGACAAACCTCAGGAATAGCATATATAGCTTGATCAGGCTAGCCCTTCTTGTCCTGGAAATACTTTTATTCCTGTCCATTGTGTTAAAGCTTATCTTTAATAACATCAACATGTTGGCAGCAAAAGTACATGGCTTAAATCTGAAAATGGACCCCCACACAAAGTTATTAAATTAACAGGCTGGCAAGCCAAGGACGGGTAAGATTCTGCACAGAGCCTTACCAACCTAATACAGGAGTGCATTGCCTTTGATGATGCATATTCCATGATGGGTAAGGAAGGCATTCTTGTCAGAAAGATCTAAGACAGGCTCGTCTTGTTAACGAAATTTAAAAAGGGGGAGAGGTGGAGAGCCTTTGGGACTGCTTGGCAAGAAGCTGACATTGGCCAAGGACAAGGAAGTAGGCTTCAAGCAGGAATCTGACAGTAGACTAGAACAGAGAAGTAATTTCAGGTAGGAATCTAAATCTTAGGCTACAACAAAGAAGTAATCTCAGGCAGGAATCTAAATATTAGGCCAGAGCAAAGAAGTAATTTCAGACAGGATTCTAAATTTTAGACTAGAACAAGGAAGTAGGCTTCAGGCATGAAAATGACCTTGGGCTAGGATAAGGAAGTAGGCTCAGATACTTTGGTCATCCTCATAAACCTTTAGAAACAGTGATCACGGGAATGTTCACATAACTAGGTTTAATGCCCTGCTTTTTCTTTGACTGTTTGTTTTTATTGTATTGCTTGTCCCTAGACTATTTGCATCTATTGTATTGCTAGACCCTCAACCTAGAACTGACCTTAATACATGCATGTAATCAAAATGGTATAAAAGCATAAAGGAAGAAGGGGTATAGGATAGTGGGTTCTAGGGAGGGGAAATGGGGAAAGGGGATGACATCTGTACTATAAATAAATAAATAAATAAATAAATAAATAAAATATCATTAAAAAAGAGAGATCCCAAGGAAAAAAAGAAGAGTAGCAGGGCCAGCTCTTCCACTCAGGGCTGTCTTGCCTGCATCCCTACCACCCAGGATCAGCTTTACTGTGCTGTCTAAGTGAGGTGCAGAGCCACACAAGTGCTGAAGCTGTGAGGGACAAAGCTAACTCATGACCCTGTGGCAATTTTTCCGACTGTGGGAGGTAGCAGGGGACATCACCTCTGTTGTGCCACCCCACGCCAAATGAGTGGTGGGGTCATACCTTCCACACTCCTGCCCTCAGAGCCAGCTCACTCACACCTGCCACCATGATCAGCTCCACAGTGCTGCCTGATCCAGGCACAGGGCCTGCTCTCTTGAGTACTGGTAAGAGATGGAGCCAGCTCTCCAGAATTCCACACCCATGAGGAGCAGCATCCTTTCTGCACATCCATTGATCCCCTGTGGCTGCCACAACAAGGACATCCCCCGTGTTCTCTAGTGGTAACATGAACCAGACATCACCAGGAGACCCTGCCACTGTGTAGCCACAGAACCAGACATGGTCCTCAGTTACCTCAGACTGGGACCATGCCATGGCCTTAAGTGGCAGGGCTGGCCACTTACAACAGGGTGTTCCTCTCCACTCTTAAGTCTCCAGTTTCCTCTCTCCTCATACTGATCAAGCAGCTCACTTCTCTCACTCTCCCATCTGTCCACCACATACACATTGTGATGGCTTCTGCTGCAGGATGACATCATCCATCCATGCTGTGTGGCATGGTAACAAACGAGTCTCAACGACCTACCTGTGCCCGTACTCCAGAGAGCAGGTCTGTGGGTAGCATGGCGGCCTACAGGTCTCTGTCTGTCTTCCACCTCCCATGCTATGCTACCTGGATTTGATTTGACTTAAATTTATTTTTATGAGTCCTAGGCATAAAACAGCTTTGGCCACCAAACCCAGGCATCAAGCTAGGACAAACAAAAGACTGTCATCTGCTCTGCCCAGGGCTGGTAGAAGAACACCAGCCACCACCAGCAAGGTATCTGTTTTCCTCTTGCCAGGGAAGTTCAAAAATAATTTTAATTTACATTTCCCTAATGACTAAAAATGTTGAACATTTGAGAAAAATATTTCACAGCCATTTGTATTTATTCTTTTGATAACTCTTTAATTTCATACTCTAAATTTTAATTTGGTTGTTTTCTTCATGTTTAGTTTGAGGATTTTTTTTAGTTTCTTTGTTTTTGTTTTGTGTTGTTTTTGTTTGTTTTTTCAGTTCTTTGTGTATTCTAGGCCCCAACTCTCTGTCATATGTATAATTGGTAAAGATTTTTTTCCCTTTCCAAAGCTACTCTTCATTTTAATGTTTGCATTCTTTACTGTTCAGAAGCTTTGTCATGTAATGAGGTGTCTCATTTGTCAGTTGTTGGTCTTAATGCCTGTTCTACCGGGATCCTGTTCAGAATGTCTTTTCCCACTACTTTTTCCTCTGTCATATTTGGGGTATCAGGTTTTACATCGAGGTCCTGGATTCGTTTGGAGCTGAGTGTTTTTCCAAGGCGAGACTTGGAAAAGTATCTGTTTAATTCTTCTACTTGTAGCTATCCAGTTTAACAAGCACCATTTGCTGAAGATGCTATCTTTTCCCCAATTAGATGGCTGTAAGAGTGAAGGCTTATATCTTGGTCCTCAGTTGTATCCCATTGATCAGTATGCCTGTTATTATGCCAGTACCTTGCTGATTTTATTACTATAGCTCTGTAATATATCTTGAAATCAGGGATGATGATCCCTCTAGCAGTGTTTTTTTTTTTTTTAATCCTAGTTCTTATGTGTTTCCATATGAATTGTGAGATTATTTTTTTTTTCAATTTCTGTGAAGAATTGCATTGGGATTTTGGTGGAGATTGTACTGGTTCTGTGACCATACTTTTTAGCTTCTTTTGTCTACCACACCTTTCCATCCCAATCCCTCCCAACCCCCTAACATTTGGTATTCAAGAAAGCAGGTTAGAGGGGTAAGGAGGTGTCGGTCCTGCTATTAAGGGCGTTGAGTGTGGGTCATATTAGCTTTGTAAAAAGAACTTGAAGGTATTCCTGCCTTTTCTGTCTTACAGAATAATTTGAGAAATACTAATGTTAGTCTTCTTTGAAGGTCTGGTAGAATTCTCTGTTGAATCCATCTGGCCTGGGCTTTTTTGAGTTTGGAAATTTCAAAGTGGTACTTACTTTTTCTATTTCTATTTTGTATATTGTTTATTATTATGAGTCTGTTTAAATTATTAGTTAGTGTTTGCTTAACTTTGCTATGTCATATGTATCTAAGAATTCATCTATTTGAGAGTTTTTAGTTTATTGGACTATAATTTTTTGTTTGTTTTTGAGACAAGGTTTCTCAGTGTAGCCCTGGCTGTCCTAAAACTCACTCTGTAGACTAGACTGTCCTTTAGCTCAGAGATCTGCCTGCCTCTGCCTCCTGAGTTTAAAGACATGCATGGACACGCCTCTCCACAGGATAGAATTTTTAAAAATATTTTGTGATTATCTGAATTTCTTCATTTTCTGTTGTAATATGTCCCCTTTCAACTCTTACTTTTATTTGGGTTTGTGTGCTCATTCTCTTTCTCTTTCTGCCTCTGTCTGTCTCACTCCATCTCCCTCTTCCCTTTTCCCCTTTTTTTCCTCTTTCCCTTTTCCTCCTTCCTTCCTAGTCCTCAGATAATTTGGCTAAAAGTTTGTCAATCTGGTTAATCTTTCAAACAACCAATTCTTTATTTCATTGATTGTGGGGTTTGTTTCTATTTCATTAGTTTTGCCTCTAGTTTTTGATTCTCTCTCCCGTCTGCTTTGGAGCATTGTTTGCCCGTGTTTCTCTAGGGTCTCCAGGTTCCTTACTATTACTCTGGGATCGCTCAGACTTTTTGGTGGAGACACGTAGCACTATAAACATTAGGACTAACTTCACTGTTCCTCATGGCTTTTGGTTTATTGTGTTCTCAGCTTCATTCAATTCTAGAATTTCACATTTTTTCCTTCTTGATTTCAAGGGTGACCCATTTACTCTTCAATAGTGACTGGAGTCTAGGTGAGTGTGTGTAGTGTGTTGCACTCCCCAGTTCCCTGGCTGTTGATATCTAGCTTTTAGTCTTCTATGTTCCAGTAGAATGCTGAGACTCAATTCATCTCCTACATATTTGATTTGTTTTAGAGAAAGTTTCACTGGCTGATGAGGTGATGTGTATTCTCAAGTTTGGGACAGCAACTTCTGTAGATGCCTTTTAGGTGCCTTTCTTTTATAGTATCATTTAAGTCCAGTGTTTAAACTCTGTTTATGAAGAGTTTCCTGTCTGTTGGAAGTTCTGTAGGCATCTTGTATAGAATAGGCATCTCTTTCTCTAAGTATAGAATTTTCCTTCTGATATTTACCTGAAAATGTATTTTATGCCTTTGGTATGGTAGTCTTCTTTTATGCCAATAATCTGATGGTTACGTCTTTTCATGGAATCCCAAAATTCTTCCACATTGACCTCTATTGAGCAGCCCAATTCCTTACTTTGTCCTTTAGTCCCAGCACTGTTTTCTATGTGATCCATCTGTTGCTGAAGCTTTCCTGTGTGGTTTCTAGTTGGCTTACTGAGTTTATTTCCCATCATTTCACTTTGGCTTTTCATCAACAGTTCTCCTTATTAACTTCTATTTTCATATTGGCATCCTTGGCTCATTCAGCTTTGGATTCCCTTTGTGTGCTTTTTTAATTTTTTAAAGATTTATTTATTTTATGTGTTTGAGTACACTGTTGCTGTCTTCAGACACACCAGAAGAGGGCATCAGATCCCATTACAGATGGCTGTGAACCACCATCATGGTTGCTGGGAATTGAACTCAGGACCTCTGGAAGTGCAGTTAGTGCTCTTAACCTCTGAGCCATCAATCCAGCGGGATAATTTTTTTTAAAGACAGGATCACATGTTGTCCAGGCTGGCCTTGAACTTCTGATCCTCCTACCTCCACCCCTCAAATCTTGGAATTATATGCATGGGCCACCCCACCCAGTTTCATGCAATATTTTAAAGTTAAAATATAACTGTTGGTTAAAGTACAGGGTAATGTGTGCATGAGCTTCCAAACTGATGTCAACATATAATACATTTCCAGGCGCTGAAAATGTTTAGTTTATGAAACTTATCCAATTCTTTGTTTTTGCTTTTGTGGTGCCTAGTGGCTGAACTCAGGGCTCATGCATGCTGGATGCCCATATGTATCCTATGACCAAGCCCACCCACAACCCCAGCTTTGCTCATAGTCTGCAGATTTCCTTACATAGTCAATGTTGTTTGGGACCTCTGTGCCACTGTTTCTTGTTATTGTATATTAATTTATTTTGTTTATAACCTCTTTCCCCTTTGACTACTTCCTCTCAGTATCTACCTAGAAGGTTACTTGTTTTTAATGATACTATAAAGTTTTGAAAGGGTTCTTGTCTACAAAAGTAGCATGTCATTTCTGGTCTTTTGGGTTTTTTGTTTGTTTGTTATTTGTTTTTTTGAAACAGGTTTTCTCTGTGTAGCCCTGGCTGTCCTGGAACTCGCTCTGTAAACCACACTGGTGTAGAAAATCTATCAGGAAAGGGGAGTGAAAGTAGATTACGGCTTATCTCTCATTTTGTTCTGCTAGGAGACAATATACTAGGTAATTTGTAAAGAGCACATTCTCCACCCTCGTAGAGGCTTTGCTGCTGTGTCCTCACAGGGTAGGCAGGAGCAGTCTGACTAAACTGTGAGGCTTTGTTTATAGGGCTCTTATTCCATTCATGAGAGAGGAGCCCTTATGGCCTGATTACCTTTTAAGAGCTTGTCTCAATATACCTTGGAAGGGACAAATCCAAATCCCACAGGAATCAAGTAGTGAGGACTTTAATGCCAGGCAGTGGAAAAGTACTATTTACAAATGAACAAAGTCAAATCTATGCTTTAGGAGGACAGGTTGGCACTGTAACTGGCAGGGGTGGGGGCAGGCAATGAAAGAAGAGACAAGATAGCAAATCAAAGCATTACTCCAGTTGGAAAAGAGATTCTGGGTCATACAACTCTCAGGTGTATAATCCAAGAAGCAGTGTGTCAGATTTTACTGGTATGGTTGCCCATCCCCAATAAACGTATAAATTATATTCAAGGGGGCTCAAGAGCACTTTTCTTAGTAAAACAAAATACCTTAAGTCAGAAGGAAGATAATAAGACTTGGGAAATAAGCAGAAGCTACAATTGCAGCCTCTTGCAGGTTGCAGAAACACCGGTGCTAAGAGTACCTTTGACACTCACATGAAGATAAGAATTTCAGTTTTGGTTAAATTGGAGACTTGAAACTGAAGCAGCCCATGACTGCCAGCTACACATACTGTCCTGTAAAGCCAAAAGTTAGGAAGAATGTTTATGAAGTCTTAGCAGTACACACCTGGAATCCCAGTGTTTAGGCAGATAACAGAATTGCCACAAGTTCAAGGATAGCCTGAAGTATACAGAAAGACTCAAAGGCAAAGTGGTAAGGAAAAGAATGCAACTCCGTGTCACAGCACTATATAAGGCATACATATGTTCAAGCCTGTGTCACAATACCATATAGGGCATACACATATTTACACTGCATGGCACCAAAGCTCCAAAATCCATTTTTAAAAATGTGCTAAGCTCTGAAACTTTCATCGAACAAAATAAACTGGAAATCTATCTGGGCTACTTTCATGACTTGAAATACAATGCCTGGAGTGACTCACTCAGAGCTGCTGGGTGGAGCTTCTCCACCTGCTCCAGCCTTGGAGCTCCTGCCCACCCTGGACGGTGCTGCCACCCCTTGCAGGCTTTACACACTGGTCCTTTCCTTCCACTTGACTCCAGTCCTCCCCCACCACCTGGAGGTGTTTTCCCTTGGGCCAACTCCTGATTTCTTCCATACCCCATCCAGGTTCTAGAGGTTAATTTTTCTCTCAGAGATGAATAAAATATATTAACACTACAGATGATATCTCTTTCTAAGCCAGGTGTGGTGGTGCACCCCTGAACTCGCATTCATATTAGAATGAGGCAGAGAATCACAAGTTGGTAGCCCACTAGGCTACAGAATAAGACCCAGAGTCAGATCTATAGTGTTTAAGGACTTGACTATGTAATTTGGGGCCTGATTTATCTGGGAATAGACTTTGAGACCCTCTACTTTCACTTCAGCTGTCTACATAGCTTGAAAGGGTGCTTTGTTTTAACCTTCTCTTGTCTATGGGTTAAGTTTCCCACAATTTAATTCTCCACCATAGTTTTAAAGAAAAATCATCTCCCAAACAATGGTGGGTGTTTGAAGATGAAGAATTTGAGTCATTATTAATTTAAATGCCCCGTGGGATAGCAGCCAGTTAATTCCATGTCAGTGGCCGTGAAATGTCACTTCTCTTTGCTACTTTGTGGGTTCTTTTTCACCCCAAGCTTTATCTCCGCACCCCCTCGCTTCACCCACTGTCACTAGATAAGAGAGAAAAAGGGATAGAGGGGAGAGAGAGATCTCCAAATCTAATTTATTTTTTCTCGTTTCTTCTTTGAACACAACTACTAACAAACCCACCATCACCACCACCAATAACAACAACAACATATCTGGGCTCCAGCGTGTATATACCCTCTGAAAAGTTCCCAGGATTCCAACCACCACATAATCACAGAAACTATCCACAGCTGGCAGAACCATGCCTCTGCTAGAGCACAAGGCAAATCATCAACTGCTTTGAAGCAGCCCCATATTAAACACCTTGGATTAAAACAAAAACATATTCTTATATTTCTGTGTTTTTTGTTTTTTTTTTAAAGAAACCAAATTCCAGAGTTCTCGAGTGAGATGTGAGTCCGTGGGGCAGTGGTGCTTGCTAGTCCCTATCACAGGTGAAACCTGACCTGTAAACTGTTGGAGGGCCATTGAGTCACTCCTACACTGGTTAGCTGAAAGTTGCTCAGGAACTGGTGCAAGGCAGTGTGCAGCAATAAAAGACTGAACAGGACAAGGTAAAGTCAGTTTGTGGTAATTGCTACCCAGAATAGACGTTGCCTACTGGATCCCATAGAAATTTTGCAAACTATATGTGTTTGTAAGACTTTCTGTATTAGTCAGGGTTCCCTTAGAGGAACAAAACTGATTGAATGAATATAGATGGGATTCATGAGTAGCTTACTTGCTAGTCCAAAAATGGCTATATACTGAAAGAAAGCCCAAGACTCCAGTAGTTGTGCAATTCATGCCTCAGCTAGTCTTTAGTATACCCCAGAGTCCCAAAGAAGTAGGCTCTAATGCCAGTGAAGGATAGTTGTTACTTAAATGGAGGATAGTGAATTGTATTCTGCTTGTATTAGAAGAAAGCCGATGTACCTGCCAGTTTTTAATAAGATCTAATCTTATCAGTTTTAAAAATAATTTTGTGCGTTCTCAGTAGACTTCTTGTTGAAATGAGATATGGCAGATTTGGATTATTGAAGCCGATGCCAGTAAAAAGCGATATGGGATGGTCCGTTTAAATGCTAACAGTGCAATCTAACACGCATGTGACCCACCCCACCCCCATCCCTTGTTACCAATGCTGATCTGAGTGAAGATGCTGGAGAGTGGCATAGGAATAATCTTTGGCATTTGAAAGTTTTTGACACTAGGATATCTAATCTACACAGTAAAGAGGATCGAAGTATTTTATACCTTCTAAGGAATTTTGGTTTTGTCAGTAACAAAAGCCTAAAGGGAAGCCTTGATTGAAGAGAATGAAGCCACACTGGGTGTGTAAGTGCAACTTCTATTAAGATTACGATTTATTCCATTTTTCTGTTCATATGGAAAAATACTACTTGGGTTGATTTGCTATCTCGTAGACAGTGCTACATAGCTAAGTTGTGATGCCAAAATGTACTCTGTGGATGAAGAAGTCCTTACACCATAGGGTTAATAGCCAAAAATGTTTTTCTGAACACATTTATTACCTGGGGGGCGTGGTTAGTAAGGATGAACTTAAAGAATTTGTGGAAAATATTCACCTAACATCTTACATCTGAAATAAAATATGTGAGATTTAAGTATACAAGGGCCTGAGGAGACAGATAAAGCAACTTCATTAGCTAGCTGTGGTCAAGTAGTATCTTCAAATGTTTCCCTAGTCTCTTGTCTTTCTTTTTTTGTTTCAAAACCACTAAGAAGGAATTGGTTTGCTTGGTTTCTGTGTAGTTTCTTACTAGCCACCTCGCCCCTGTTTCAGGACAAAGACTTACTTAAACTTAGCAAAATTGTGCCTACTGTGATGACTATTATTTATAGGAATCTACATTTCTTCTGTTTAGCACAAAGAAAGACAACTTTTGGTTGAGAGAAAACTCTTCAGAAAAGCAGGCTGTGGAAAAGACAAGTTAATGGTTATAACCTGGGGGCTACAAAATCGTTATGTGACAAAGTTGACAGGTACAACAGATAGAATTAGTACTTCATGGCCTTAAAGATGCTTTAGGATACTCTAGTAGACTTTGTAAATTTGTATTTTAAATTATTAATTTTTTAAGAAAAAGAAGATATTTTTAAGATACAAGCAGGTCTGTAAAAGAAAATCTAAAGGTAGCAAATAGTTTGGAATTAAAATTAGATGTCAAAATATGCTCTAAGAATCACAGAGGCACAAATAAAGAAACTCCATGGATTCTAACAAGTCCAAAAGAAATAGAAAGGATGGAGAGGTAGGCAGCAGAGAAAGTAATGATGGTTTACACTTTTCAAGGATTTCAACCACCTTGAAGGGGGAATTCGCACAAAGCACAATGATACTTGTGTATAAAAATGTCATGAAAAACCCTCTCTTTCTAAAGGATTGTTGTTGTTGTTGTTGGTGTGTGTGTGTGTGTGTGTGTGTGTGTGTGTGCACGCGCGCCTGCCTGCATGAGGTAACTGCAGCACATCTGTGCAGATTCCCTGGAACTAGAATTACAGTTGGTTATGAGCAAGTTGATGTGGTTGCTGGAAACCCAACCTTGGTCCTCTGCAAAAGCAGCAATCACTCAGCTGATTGCTGATCTTCTGAGACATTTCTCTAGTTCTCCATTATTTTCAATAACAAAATGAAAACTGAAAAAAAAAATCCTTAAAGGTTAACAAAACATACACAAAGTAAGTAAAAATCCACAGACTCATAATTATAAAATTCCAAGATAGGAAAAACAGACCAACTCTAAATTTTTGGTCCCAAAACAGACCAAAACTCTAAATGGATTACTATTTGGACTCATTAATAGTGGATGCCAAAGAGGAGAAACACTGTCAATTAATTCTAGAAGCTGGGAACATAGCTCAGTGGTAAAATATGTGCTCAGTATGCCTGGGATCCTGGACTCAATCATCGGCTCCCCCTAAAAAACTATATTCAGCTACATTATGACTGAATAGTTGAGATAATATTTTAAATAGTTCATCGTTCAGAGACATCTGCTGAAAGATTTACAAATCCAAACCCAGGAGTGGTATGTTAAAACAAAAGGTGGTGGTATAAACAAATCAACAAACCTAGCTAAGTGCTTGCAAGCTTTGAAAGGAAAAATAATGCTAACTTTTGTTAATTTGGGGGATAATTTAGCCCCCCTTTTACTTGTCTTGTGATTTTACATACATTCTGGTCTCTTCTCAAAGGTAAGTTTTCTTATAAGTTTTGCAGGAGGAGGCTTGAATGTGACAGTTATATTATGCTGAGGTAGGTAAGTTTGCTTACATATGGGGTTCAGTAGTCACAAATTCACAAGGGTATCAGTTACTTATTAGTGTTACCAGAATAAAGATGGTATTTTTAATCTTCATTGCTTACTCTTCTTTCTCAACTGGTTGAAAATTTGGGCAAGACTATAGCTAAAATAATTTCTAAAAGAAGTTTTATTAAGGCATCATATGTATGACTTATAAAACATTGAATATTGTCTGAGGGTTTCTATTGATGTGAAAAAACACCATGACCCAAAGCAATGTGGGGAGGAAAAGGTTTATTTTGCTTACACTTCCACTCTCAGTCCATTGTGAAAGGAAGTCAGGACAGCAATCTGGAGGTGGGAGCTCATGAAAAGGCCCTGGGGGAGTGCTTACTGCCATGCTCTCCCAGGCTTGCTCCCATTGCCTTCTCTTACATCCCAGGGTTGTCTCCCATCAGTCACCTAAGAAAATGCACCACAGGCCAGTCTGGCCAATTCTCTTAATTGAAGTTCCATTTTCCCAAAGTATTCTAGCTGTGTCAAATTGGCATAAAACCAGCTATTTAACTCTAGGGATTAAAGGGGAGAATAGACTAAGCTGGGGCTGTAACTCAGTTGCAGAGGGCTTTCTGAGCATGTGTGAGATCTTGGGTTCAATCCCCAGTTGAGGGGGAAAAAACAGAAACAGTAAAGAGCAGATTAAACAAACAAACAAACAAAAAAACTAAGACATAATAATGAAGGCAAGAAAACCAAAAGCTTTTTTTTAAGTAGTAGCTATAAGAACCAAGAAAAGGCATAAGTAATATTAAGACTAGAGAAAGACAAAAATATAAGAGAACTGTCTTAAATAAGCCAATGTCTGTCAACAAATTTGAAGTAGATATAATAGTAATTTTTGATAAAAATGACTTGATTAAAAATTAGTACAAGACATGAATAAACTATAGCCACTAAAATAATGCAACCAGTGGTCATACATCTTTGTTAGAGAAAAGAGGAATCCCCTTCTAATTCTACAAAGCTCATGTAAGGTAGTTGGAATGAGAACACCATAGGCTCATATATTTGAAGATTTGGTCTCCAGTTGTTGGAACTATTTGAAAAGGATTATGGGCCTTTTGGAGAAGGTATGTCACTGGCAATGGGCTTTGAGGTTTCAAAAGCCCAAACCATTTCTGTTTAACTTTCTGTGCTTTCCTCTTGTGGATCAAGATATAAGCTCTCAGCTACTGCTCCAGAGCCATGCCTGCCTGCTGCCATGCTTCCCACCATGATGGTCACGAACACTAATGCTCTGAAATTGTAAGTTTTGGATAAACTCTTCTGTCACTTGTCTTGGTCATCAATTTAAAAAAAAAAAAAAAAAAACAACTAAGAAACCTGGTCTTGATTAAGAAGAGTAAAGAAAGCAAAATGGTCAGTTTCAGTTGTGAATAGAGATGCAAATGTTCTACATAATATTAAGCCAAATGTGATATATCTAAAAATAGTCAAATCCGCTTTGAATTGATGATTTATCCCAGGAATAGGAGGATGTTAAAGAGTTTGTTAATATTTTTCGTTGAGTAACAGATTGAGAATAGGGGTGTCATTTTATTCAATAATTAGCATTTGCAAAGTTTCGGCATCAAGAGAAGAAAAACTCTTAGTGAACTAGCAATGTTTAGTTTTTAAATGTCTTTCAAACAATATTTTCTATTAGAGAAAAATATGCTCACTACTATTCCTTACATTCTATATTTTATTGGTGATCATAGTCATCATTAGAGAAAGCAATAATAAAAGGACAAAATGAAGGAGGTCCTTCACAGGCTATATGTTTTGAAACCGAGATGGTCCAAGAAACTAAAAGAACCAGAATCTACAATAGAGTGCAGCAAGTTTCCTAGATACAGGATCAATATAAATTACCGTTATCCTTATATTCCAATAGCAACTAAGTATAATTGCATTGACCTTTTGATACCAAGCACAAATGCTGTGTTTACATTGAGCCTGAAAACAGTCTAGTGAGTATTATCTTAAGAGACACTGAGCCCACGGCTTAAAAATTGCCAAAGGTCCTAGAGGCAATAAAAGTTATGTACGCCTGGGATTACTATCTGAATCCATGTAACTCCGAAAAACTTGTCCTGTTTTAACTACTAAGTACTCATTTCCTCCTGTTAGCTGTAAAGAATGAGAACTCTTTGTTCCTGCCATCAATGCCTTCTTTTTACTTAATAGTTTAAGGGGTTTTTTTTTTTTTTTAAATAGGAAAAAAATCTTACACCTGAGATTCCAGAAACATCATAGATAAATAAAATTCGTGGTCCTAGGAGAGTTTCAAGATATCCAGGAACAAATCTAGCCATTGGCAGATTTGTTATCATTAACCCTTAGGATGATGGCTGAATGAGGCAACTAAGTAGTGGAAGCCACTGAGACCCAGAGTTCTGATGGGCCAGAAGCATCCAATCACTGCTCTGTGTGCGCACAGCCTGCTGGGAAGCCAAGGTGGGTGGTCTCCTAAGAAAGTGTTGAGTGGGATAGAGCATGCCTCCTGCAGACTCTGAAGTCAAGAAAGTCTTTAGAAACACTAGAGTTGGAGCAATAGTGGTGTCTCAATTGACTTGGTATAGCTCCTGAAATGTATTTTGTATTCATTATAGCAACAGCGGGGGCTATTGCCACACTTGCTGCTGCTGCCCTGACAGCAGTGTTAATAGTGAAGCGTCTGAGTAACTCAAGAAGAGGCACAAATACGGACTATGAGAGTACTGAGTATGTGGATAAAAATTCCCTGTCTAGTTCCAAAGTGGAACAGGAAGCCTACAAAAATTTGGACGAGATGGAACAGACATTAGACAAAGAATTGGATGAGAAGGATCAGCAGATACATGAAGAGCCGAATAAGAAGGGTCAGTATGTACATGAAGAACTGAACGAGAAGGGCCAGCAGATACACGAAGAACTAGATAAGAAGGGTCAGCATATAGATGAAGAACTGGACCCTAAGGAACGTGGAACAAAGGGACTGGATAAAACAGAGCCGCGTTCGCACTGGGATGTGCACAGAAAGGAGCAGGACCGCCAGACTTCGTAAGTATAAGCTAAAACTTGTTCAAGTGCACACAGGCAGCCCGTCGCAGGCAGGCTCCTTTTCTGAAGCTCCCTGAGCAAGCAGGTCAGGGCCTAGAAGACCGGTTTTCATGGGGAAAGCACAGGAAAGTGACAGGTTGGGACCGGGCGCAGCGGAGTAGCTCTGAGAAGCTGGCGGCCCTGGCACCGCACAATGGGCACCACCTCACAGAGGGGCTGCAGGAGGAGCCTCAGCACGAGCCGCACGCGGGCGGCCCCTCGGGGCGGGGCGGCGAGGCGGGCGGTGAGCTCCCAGGCTCTCGGGGACCGTGGGAGGATGCGGGCGGGCGGCCGGGGCGAGCGGTGCTGCGGCGAGCGACGCCGAGGAGGGGGGTGGCGGTGTTGAGAGGGCGGCGCTTAGGAGAGCGTCCGCGGGCCACCGCTGCCCCAGCGTTGCCTGGAGACAGCTTCGCCTCCCCACACGTCGCACGACTGCCGCCCCGCCCCGCCCTGCTCCGCGGCTCCGCGGCCTCCTCCCTCTTTCCAGCTCTTTCTCGAACCTGCCACTCCGCAGCGAGCCGTTGCCGAGCGCTGACGGGAGCGGCCGAGGGCGAGGCCGCCGAGCCTCAGCCGACCGGTGGCTCGCGCCTCCCCGGGCCGAGCGCGCAGGCGCAGACCGCAGTAACTGCCGGTTGGGGGCGGCGAACCGCAGTGGAGACTAGGCGGCGGGCCGGGCGGAGGCGGCGCGGCGCAAGCGGTCGGCTCCACCTCCGCAATTCCGACGCCCTGCCCTAGATTTTCTGACAGAGAGTGGGTCCTCTCCCTTGCTTCTCGCAGGAGTCGCAGCGCCCGTAGTGGGGACCCGCAGCGGGACGCGGTCCCCGCCGCTCGAGGCTTAGGCGGGATGTCGGTGGTGGGCATTGACCTCGGCTTCCTCAACTGCTATATCGCCGTCGCGAGGAGCGGCGGCATCGAGACCATCGCCAACGAGTACAGCGACAGGTGCACGCCGTAAGTGTCGCACGCCCCCTTTCCTGGGTGGGGCCCGGGACGCCCCCCATCCCGTGACAGGTGTAGCAGCGTCCACGGCCAGGACGAGGAGGGCAGAGGCTCCCCTCTGGCTCCTCGGCTCGCCCCACCTCTGCTTGCCCTGACCCTGGGGGTCCCTGCGTTGGGCTGCAAGAGGGACTAATAGGGGGTCACCGCGGCGTGGAGTTCAGTACAGAGAAGAAAGGTCTGCGGCAGCCAGCAAAGGGTGACCTGGGATTATCCTGTGCTAGGAAGCCTGCTAGAGCTCTGCATTCTGTCCTCCCTCCCCCCATCTCCTGAGCGACAGCTTTCTCAGAAAAGTGACCCCTGGTTATTGCACGCCTCAGAAAACGAATGGCAGTTTTCCCAACACCAGAAGTCATTTTTTTTTATTCATTTATCTGCCTATCTCTGTGTTTATAGAAAGGAAAGATGAGGTGGTGTCCTTGAGAATTTGAGATGATCTGACCAGTTTCCGGAGGGATTAGGTTAACACTGCATTCACTATGAGAGACTCAGACAATGGGAATCTTAGCTGTACATTGGCAATATCTTTCAATTAGTGGAAATTGCCGTTGTTAGAAGCTACTACCTAAAGTGCGTCTATACAGAGTGAATTGTTGGTGAGTCAGAGGCAACTATCCTGTATAAACAGGATTGTGGAGTGTTTCCATTATGAACTCTTGATGAAAGACTTTGTTTGTAGCATTATGTCATGGAAACATGAGTCCACACGTTCACGTCTTTCTCCTTTCTGGAAAGTTTGTTGGCAAAGAGCACAACTAATACTTGCACATGAAAGACTCTTTGTACACTCTTGTTAACCTGTAATTTGATGAGGAAAATTCTGTTCATGTTAATTTTTTTTGGAAAGATGAATGATCCATACTGTATTTTAAACTAGTGTTAGCCAAGATCAGTATAAAACCATCTTTAAATGACTTAAATGATGAGGTTAAAACAGTTGTAGTAGTTTAAGAATATGACAGTGTGTTTCAGAGTAGCTTTAGTGAATACAGAATGCTTTGATTTCTTTCCAAATGTAGTCTAGAATGCTTTAGGCCTCCTCTTCTTCTAGATTGGCACATCACATCTCTATCAAAATTCTAGATACACAAATGTGAACATTAATCACATAACCAACATAATTCCAGGACCAATAATTTACTCATGATTTATGAAGCATATCTATTATGAAAAATTATTAGACCTAGAAATATAGGTACATGGAAATGTAAATAAAAATTATAGTTCTGTCCAAAGATAAGACTTATAGTGTTTTTCTATTTGTTTTTAAGATAGAAAACTTGATGTTCTGTTAACTAACCTCTATGTAAAACTAACTATTCCATTAGTTTTAGTGTTGTATAATCATTAATGCCATCCCATGTTCTACTTTCAGGTTGCTTATATTTTATTTTTGCAAATGTTACAATAACTACCTTTTTGTTTAATTTTACTTTGTGGGTTTGTTGTTGAGCTTGTTTTGAGAATTGACATTTAGTGGATGATAAACTACTATGAACTTTACAGATGATTATTTTGCTTCTGACAAATATTCAATGACCATATTTGCTATTAATGTTGTTTCATTTAAATTTGTTTAGAGAGTTATAAGGGCTGATAGTACAGGCTGAAACATAGCCAAACCTAAAACTGCTCTAAAAATCTTCAAGTATTAGTGCAAAACAAAACAAAATGATTCCCCAGTCACTTCTTTGATCTTGATCTTAGGGGTAAGGAATCTGATATTACATAATAGGTATTATAAACTTGTGATATTTCACATGCCATTAGTAGTCTTTTTAGTCTATAATTGTTATACTAATTAATGATCATCACTTTGATCTGGTAGAGAAGTGGGTGTCAGGTGGTAGGTAGTTCGCAGGTTCTGGGTCCACACATTTATCATTAAAAGAACCTTAAAGTGGTTGTGCATTTATATTTGTTTGGACTGGGTGAATTTTAATTAAGACTATATCCTAAAATAATTATCCTAATAATCTAATAGTTAATATGCATCTACAATGGATGATCAGTTTCTGATTTTGTTTTTTTTGACATAAGGTTTTGGGTAAATAGCCCAGGCTAATCTTGAATTTGATCCTCCTGCCTCAGCCTCCAGAGTACTGAAGTGAAGGCATGCATTCCCATGCATAATGCCTGATCAGCTTTTTAAATATTTTTCTGTGTGATTTTTGTTAATGGGCTCAAATTATGATAATTTAATTATAAATTATGTTTAATAGGCATTTGGAAGCTTATATTATTTTTCATTCGTTAAAATATTTAATCCTTTTGGCCATAATACACAATTTGAAGTTTTATGTTGTAACTAAGTTGTATATGCCTAGAGTATTTTTTTCTAAAAAGAATGTTAGAAAGCCTGTAGCAACAAGATGCCATTCTGAGAAGATTGTTTCCCTTTTCATCTTCTACCATGACACTGTCCCTCCCACCCCACCACACCCCCCCCCGCAACAGTTAAACAGTATTCAGATGTCTTTTTCTCCAAAGAACTGAAGTCCCTTTACTTTCAAACACTGAAAGTCTCTCAAGAGCAGAACATTTCACTTGCTTACTTTAATGTCTAAAGAATCATGTTTTACAACTCTTGAGATCTATGCCAAGGCAGTGGCTCTCAGATAGGATCCATTTTGCCCTCACAGGAATGTCTCACACTTACCTGAAGATTCTTTTGTTGTCACCATTGAGAGTGGAAGTAAAAAAAGGTGTACTTAGCATCTTGTGGGTAGAGGTCAGCATGCAGTGGCTCAGCATAGCCCCACTTGCCCAACAAAAGAAGTAAATCTGGCCCAGAATGTTAGGATTGCCATGGTTGAGAAATTCAGCTCTCCAGACACCTTGGCACTATAGTTGAAACAAACAAGTTGCTTAGCTATTGAAAATTTGATTCAGAGCCAAACTGGCAACATAGAAGAGGGTCAGAAAGGCTCTCCAAGGAAGTGAGCTTGCTAGCTATCTCATATCACTGGTCATCAAGCAACAACACAGTGACAGAAGAACTAAGAATATTGTGGTCTGTGTCCCTGATAAGGGACAGGGAAAAGAAAAATAGGGCTATTTTTTAAAGCTTCTGTAACAAAATTGAGAGGAGCAGACAGATAAAAGGGATGGCTGAATGGAAAGTGCAGTGGGCCTCAGCAAAATACTGCAAGCCCTTAAGCTGTGCTCTAGAATATAGCCTTTGTTTTATATTGTACATCACCATATAACTATTACCATAATTATTACTATTACTATTACTCAAAACTTAATGGATTCCCATTACTTGACGCAAATATTTCAAATTTACAGTCTGGCCTTGATAACACTGTCTTAATCAAATCCTCTTATGAAGCTAACCAAGTTGTGTTATTCCTAGTTACCATTTAGATCTATATTTCTGTTCATTTTACAAGGGCCCTTACTGTGTGCCCTTCCAGTCAGTAATCCTGGCCAGTGTTGTGCAGTAGAACTTTCTATTATACATATTTGTTCTCTGTTTATTTGGGATTTTTATATCTACTAGCTACATATGAGTGTAAGGAACATGAAATGAGATTGATTTTGAGGCGCAAGATTTTGTTATTTAAATTTAACTGACCATATGTGAGTATTGGCTACCGTATTGGACATGAAGACAGTGTGCCTTGTTTCTTAAGATTTCACATTTTAATCTAGAGATACAGCTGGAGAAGTAAATTGGATTAGATGATAATATATACTATGGAAAAATAAAATTGCTTTTTAGATGTTATGAGATGTTTCTGTTGAGAATAAGGAATGTTTATATAGGGCTGTATGGGAAAGTGTCAGACTTGATAACTTTTAAAGAAACTTACTTGGCTCCTGACTTTAGTGACTGGAGGATACATCCTTGCTAGTGTTATAGCAAGGGCTTCTTGCTATGTCACAGTATGTGAGAGAAACAGAAAGGGGACATGCTGTATGTGTAAGGGGCCTAACATACTTCTGTAAAATTGGCACTGATTTTCTGAATTTAGTGCCCATAATCTGTCTCCTAGACCAATACATCTTAAAGGTTCTACCATCTCAGTGCCATTACTTTGGGACAAAGTTTCTGGTACATGAACCTTTAGAAGGAAACCATAGCCAACCTCAGCACCACCTGTATGCCCGAAATGCCCTTTTCCACAAAACAGCTACAAATTAAATACTTTGATGTCCTTTCAAGTTTTAATTTAGAAATTGCTTCTCTATAGCCCTGTTAGGTATATGTGGCTGTTTTTTTTTTTTTAAATTCCTATGTATTCTGTTGAATTTTTTCAATAAATTATAAATTCTCCAAGGATAGAAAGTGGCCTATGTATATACAGTGTTTGTTGATTGAATAGTTTCTTGTGGTTAAAACTAAAATCATGGAAACATTTTCTTCAATCATATGATAAAAATGTTATTCTTTATGTTACATGTAACATGGAGATGAGATCAAAATAGCATAATGAAAATTTTCATTTTCATTATGTGCCAGGTGTTGAAAGCATTACTCAACACCTGCATTCACTCTCCTGATCCTTACATAACTTGATGAGCAGGTGTTGTCATCACCATCACTGTATGGGAACTGAAAGAAAGGATACTTACATAACTCCCACAAGATAGCTAGCTGTTGAATGACAAAGCCAGAGAGCAAATCTAAGCAGCCTTACTTTGCTAAATATGACTACTTTTTATTAGGTCTCACACCAGTAGAGTTTGAAAAATAATTTTGGTACCCATACAGTATTGGCAATTAGTAGGATAGTTTTTAAATTCTAAAATTCTGATCACTTGTCTGTTGACATAAAGTTTAGAATATGTAAAGTTTTTATTTCTACCACCTATTTTTAAATAATGATTGTTTTAATTCTTTTAAATTTACTTAATATAAGGAGAACTTTATAAAACCACAT